>NC_065579.1:60546584-60714084 GCF_024542745.1 Macaca thibetana thibetana
AGTGAGACTCCATCTCAAAAAAAAAAAAAATTATGCCCATGTTTGCAAAACGCACGAAGTAATAATTCTGCTAAGACACTAGGAAGATCTCACTTCACTCTTGTAATTCTGTTCTTTCCTTAGCTTCCATCTTGCACATAGGTTGTGGTGTTCAAGAGGGGACAGAAGAGTAGGAGTAGAGCAAAGTAGCCTTCCATCACTGGGAAGGTAACAGGGCTCGAGCCCAGCCAATGGCAATTCAGGCCACTGATTTTGTAGCTGAAGTCTGGAATCTGTAATTCATGATCCAGATACGATCCTTGGTTTTATTTCATTTGGTTGTTAGGTAAAATACCAACTTAAAATACATGGTCATATTATTTTCTTGCTCATTAATCCCATTGCCTGAGGGAGAGCTTCAGCTCTTCAGCCTGGAATGCAAAGCCCTGGCTTCATACCTCATGTTCTCTCTGCTTCAGTTAGCTTTCCCATCTTCTTTTCCCTGGTGACCTCTTACTCTTCCTTCAAGATCCACTGAATGCCATTTTCAATGTGGCCCCTTCTTGCCACTTAAATAGGGTTCTTTCTGTGGGACTCATGAGAGACAATGTGACATGGAAGATAAAGAAAAGAATCACAATGTTTAGAGACACAGATATTAGCTCTGTAATTTACCTTGAGCAGATTATTAACCTTTTTAAGAATTAGTTCACTGTAATTTAGTGATCTAAAAAAAGTATAATATACTTTATGAAAAGGTATAGTGATTTTTACCTGGGAAGCTCATTGTGATGGTTAAATGAGATAAACTAGTATAATCTCTGGTAGGTATTAAGGTATTAATAAATGTTTATTATGCCTGGCATAAAACAAATATTCAATAAGTTTTTAGAATGAAGACATTCCATCTGTGTCCCAGCACAACTCTGAAGTTTTTAAGTCATATTTCACATGGATGTGAAAGATCAATATACTCCTGAGTATCTACCAGTCTCTCTCTTCCTCTATATTTCTATCTCTCTCTCTTTATCTTTATTCTCCCTTAGGACTATGTCATCACAGGAACTAACGTAGAATATGAATGGCACGTGTCTGGCTTAGACCACAAGGTGGTTCTCAATAGATCAGAGCACACTCAGTAGGTCAGAATCTACTTTGTAAATTCATTCTGGTCCTAGTGAGCACTTCCTGTTCTCTAAGTGTTAGCAAACTATGCATTTAATAACCTACCTTGAGTAACATCTGATTTGATGGTCCAGAGTTTATGGACTCCTCTTCTTCTCCTTGAGTTCCCAAAATTTCAGGGCCACTTGAGACAAAGAATGCTACTTAAATCCTACCTTTAACCCATATGAATCGGAAGGTTAGACTATATAAAAGCTTGTATATATGAAAGATTATATAGAAGCCCAAACATATATCATATAAATCATTGGCTATGCATCCAAATCTATTTGCAGTTTAAAGTCCTAGAAAAACACATGTTGTCTAAGAAGATTAATGTACTTTTCTCTCTGAGACTCCACATTTCCAAGGATGCCCACAGAAGAGCCCTGCAGAATTCTGACAAACATAATATTTGTACTGAAATATGTCTCACATTTGAAACCAGGGTTTGCTTTATACTAACAAAGAAGAGTTATAGAGCAGTAAAAGCAGCACCGTATGGCTGTGTGGATCTTCTAAGGTGGTGGAAATTTGACATGCATTTGTGTTATCCAGCACCCTTTCCAATCGAGGAATTTCCTGGCCTCAGGAGGCCCACCTTGCCAAGGCAGAAGACATAAACTTATTTTCTTGGCCCCCTTGGTGCTAGGTCTAGGCCCACAGCCCAGACTTAGGCCATTAGATTCCTTTGTCCAATGACATATATTTCAAGTGAGAAGACAGAGATGAGCAGAAGGAAGTCTCCCTGTGGAATCTATACTGACAGGGGATGGAAGCATGGCAGAAAGTCATCCAGCTACCAGAGATAGCAGTAGGACAGGCCCAGTCCTAGCATCCAGCGTGCTGATCTGGAGTGCCTGTGGCCAATGGCAATATCAGCTGGCTCTCCAGTAGAGCTCTCCACAAGTGTAATTTGGGAATGGCTTCTGATTGTGCAGACTCCAGCCCTGAGTCTCCAGTCCTTCTGGAGGTGCTCTCTGCTGCTTAACATTATGTAGAAAATTCCTTTTCTACTTAAACTATATAATGATGATTCTGTTTTTTGCAGCTAGGAAAACTAACTGATTAACAGATATAACCAACTAGTGATTTGGCCTTGGTCAAGTCATCCACCTCCATGACCCTGAATTTCCTCAGCTGAAAATGAGGGCTTTCAGCTAAACCACCTCGAAAGTGCTTCCTTGTCCCAAAAATATGTACTTACTTAATATTGCAAGCTAATTTTTCAGAGTGACTTTCAGGGCAATTCACAGACCAGCTTTCAGAGGTCCTGCAATGTGGAAAAGAAAAAAAGCACACACCATGTTTCCAAGTTCAATTTAACTCCTAGAAATAATCATGTTTCTGTGACATCACCATTATCCCTCTTACTCAACAGGCAGTGTGAACAATGCATTGGGCCAACATTGTTCCCAGCAAGGACGGGTACCATATCACTATAGAAGACAAATGAGGTAGGAGAAATTAATATATCTGAATGTCCATTAAATAAGCACTGTGTTAGGCACTGCCATGTATATAAATTACCTCATTTTAATCTTCAGAATAGCCCAGAGGTAATAATTATTATTTTCATTGTACAGATGAGGAAATTGAGATGCAAAGCCGTTCTGGTATCTGTTTAAGTTCATGCAGCGAGTGAATGATAGAACGAAGATTCAATCCGGGTCTTCTCTCTGCAAGGTCAGGGCCCTGCCTAACACACAGGGTAAAATTTCTCATACGAAGAGTCTGTCTCCACCCTCATTATCAAGCTTGCTCTGTCTAAGTGGGCTTGAGAGTTGGAATAATTGTCTGATTTAAAATTAAGCACAAATTGGCTTTGCCCGAACAGCTTAGTAAATTCCTAATCAGGCCCACGAATAGTTTCCCAAGAGAATGGAATCTTAGGATTTCAAAGATAGGAAGAAAGACAATCAGATACCAAGAATATCAAGAATGAAAAGACTCAATAAGAAAAATATACATTCTTGTTTCCCTATACCCTTCCTCCTTTTTAATAATCTTTCCTATTAACCCAATTCACTTACTAAAAACAGCAAATAGAATGAAAGCCCAGTATCCTGATGTGTGTGATGCTCTTGCAGGAAACTACTAAATGTTTATTAAGGCCATACCATACATGAAAGTGAAGAGGAAAAGCATGAAGCCTGTTTCACATATTGTTAAAAATATGTAATGTTAGAATAAAGGGAAAACTGATTCCTACCAATTATGAAAATGTACAGGATTAAATCAATTGCTCTGCCAGATCTGACCAGCATCTGGTCTGCAGCAAGGGCCAAATAGATCTCATTTGGGATATTTACGAAAAGTAACTTCTAAAACATAAATCAGGACTATAAAATCATCATCCGATTATCAAAAACTTTTAAAGCAGAGAAGACAGTATATTCAAGTGTAAAATATAGTTTTGAAGAAAGGAGGTGGCAGGCAGCTTTCGCACAGAACAAGAAGCAAAAATCAAACAGCAAGAAGAGGGAGGGATGAACATCAAGACAGAAAATGTAGGTGGTATTTTCTTGGACATGGAGTGTGATGAGGAGTCAAAACAAGTAGCAGTATCATTCTAGCCCTTCTTCAACCCAACATTTTCATTTCAACTCATGGTTCAGGGTCAGCCAAAAAGAGACTTGAGGTCTTGCTTATCCAACTGATCATTTTCATTTGTTTTCGTTTTCTATCTATATACGGCTTTAAACCCAAGGAAGCCTAAAGGAGGATTTATGAACCCAAGTATTAGAGGAAGAAAATGTTGTTATATTTAGAAGTAAATAGGAAAGATACACATAAGGTTTGATTTACACACAGTTGTAATTTGTAACTCAAAGATCAACTAAAAGCTCTGAACTACTGAAACCATCCTGGGGACCCATATCAGGGTGGTAACCAAAGTTCACTGAGCCTTCATGTTCCTCATCCTCTGTCCCATAATAGACAAGTGCAAGTTGTAACAAGATCCCATTTTCTCAATCTCAAGGAATGCTCTTTTTTTTTTTTTTTTTTTTTTTTTACGGAGTCTCACTCTGACAACCAGGCTGGAGTGCAATGGCATGGTCTCGGCTCACTGCAACCTCCGCCTCCTGGGTTCAAGTGATTCTCCCACCTAGCCTCCCAAGTAGCTGGGACTACAGGAGCGTGCCACCACACCAGGCTAATTTTTGTATTTTTAGTAGAGATGGGGTTCCACCATGTTGGCCAGGCTGGTCTTGAAATCCTGACCTCATGATCCACCCACCTCGGCCTCCCAAAGTGCTGGGATTACAGGCATGAGCCACTGTGTCTGGCCGGAATGCTCAATTTTAAACTCAACCTAGATCAATTTCTATGGTTATATGATTTTCTTAAATCAGATAATTTCAAAGGTCTGTACTTCCATCTCTCCCAACTCATGAAGAGGCTTTTAACAGTCTTTTCTTTAGCAGGGCAGTGAGAAGAGGAAGGATTCTTCTGAAGAGGAAAAAAAATCATCGAAAATAACTGCCTTTGCACAAGTCTTTTCTCTGGCCAAGCATATGAGCACCTCATAACTAGCATTCAAAAACAGATTTTTCTAATTTCAACATATAAAATTAAATGAAGAAATCAATTAATTTGAGAAACATTTTTAATACTTACTATATGTGGTATACTATATTAGAAATGAAGGGCATAGGTTGAGTAAATAATGTTACCCCCTTGAGGGAATACATAGTATAGACAGGAGGATAAAGAAGGTAAAGAGATCATTTCAATGTATGGTGGTAATGGATATAGGAGGCATGCTCAAAGAGATATGGGGGCACAGAGAAGTGGGAAATCAAGAGCAACTTCTTGGGAGAAGTGAGGCCTAGGCCAAATTCTGAAGAGTAACCTGGAGCAAATCAGGGGAAGAAGGGGCATATGGTGGGAAAATGGCCCTCCAGGCAGGGGAAACAGACTGAGCAAAGGCATGGAGGTGACCCACCCTGTGATAGATGCAGAGAGAGAACCAGGTCAGTTCAGTGCTTCTGGAGTATAAATCGAGCAGTGAGAAAGGGAGGACAGTGCGTCCAGAAGGCCCAAATCAGAGAGGGACATGTTAAGGGGGAAACAGGGCTTCCCTGAGAGAAGTTTATTGACCACATAAAGGGCCAAAGGCCACTATTATTTGGGAAGTCTATAAGATGCTGGAAGATTCCATTTCCACCAGCAAAAATAGCAAAGGAGGGAAAATACTGATCAAATTTACCCACTTAGATGTAGCTACAGCCCCGAGTGCTTACAAATCAACCAGAGTCCAAAAGTGCCTAAGACACCAGATGAAGCCAAAAGGGAAGATGGAAACTGGACAATTAATCTTGGTCTGGGTAGTGAAAAATGGTGACGTAGACTCACTGGAGTCAGAAGAGGCAACCCCTTAAGATCAGCTTCTTTCCTCTGTAGGGAGTTACTAATAATTGTTGGCTTGTTTTTTGTTTGTTTTGAATTAACGTAAGATAAAGGATCATTCTGAAATTTCTAATTAGCCTGTGCTTACTTACCTTAACAAATCAATATTCGTAACTTAATCCCTTCCAATTATGTAGCAATTTGTTCTTCTCAAACTTTCATGGACTCTCTCATCTGTTCTGGCAATGGAGATAGATAGGATTGTTTGCCCCATTACCATGTAACAACACATCCCTTCCTTGCACTAGGTCATCCAACCAATCAGTAGTAGAGTCCTACCTTTCAACCCCAGATCTAGGGGCTTCTCAGCAACAGTGCCTGAAATAATAAATGACTTATGAAAAGAAAGACTGAACAGTGTTGGCTCAATTATTCTATCTGGCTTCAGGAACATAGAGTCCACACACAAAACAGTGTAGAGATTCCAGAGCAACATGAGGGGAATAGAGGAAAGTCACAAAGACCAGAACTTAAAAATTAGTTACTTACTAACTGCAAGTTACCTAATGCTTTTAAGTCTCAGTTTTCTCATGGGCAAATTGGGAGTAACAAAATATTCTCCAAAAAGAATTAAAAGTAGTAGAAAGAAAGCATTTTAGCAGTGTATCTGGTAGTCAGTATGTAGAAAACCAATAGTTGCTATCACCAATATGACCATTATTCTGTACCAATTTATACCCTTTGTTCCAAAGGATAAGACTGAAACTCTTTCAGCAAATCTACAGAAAGCTTTGCCCTATATACACTTTAAAAGGTTTCAAAATATCAGAAGCTCACTTTGGGCTGCACAGCGATGCATCTATGCCCTACGAGCACCCAGTAACTGGTTGGAATAATGTCCTAATGCCTCCATGAACTATTTTATTAATTTCCCTCTGTTTATCAAGACAGAAAGGATACAAATCAATGATCACCAGCAATTGTTTTCCCATGCTTAGGATATGATTCAATGGTCTGCAATGTTGAAAAAGGGATAATAAAGGGGAAAAAAGTGATAAAACAGATGTTGAATAAAAGATACAATTTCCCATTGAATAAAGTAGAAGTTGTGCCCAAGAGAATTAGCTATACAATACATTCTTCCCTCAAGGGTTAAAGAGGCATTCTGTTCCTGCTCACTTGCCCCCTGGAAAAAAAGAAAAACAAAAACAATCCCCTTAGGGAGTCATGAATTATTCTGTTTATTACCCTAGTCTATAATGTACTCTATATGTTTTCTCAAGCATGTAGACTTTAAGGTTAAAATTCAGTGCATTTCTTAATGCATATTTCCATGAAGGCATCTAACAAGCAGCATCACACCTTTTATGAACTTTGATGACAACTTTAGCAAGCTGGCTTGCCTTTGTGTTCAAAGAACCAAGAGTGAACTGTAATATCATCATGCAAATCTTTCTGTTGCTGTTGTTTCAAGGAAAAGTACCAAGTGCTCTTTTCATGTGGCTTTTTGCTAGAGACCTTCTATAGTCTAGAAACCAGAAGAGCAACACAGGGTTTGTCAACATTTCCTTCCTGGAGGTTAAAAACAAATAAAATCAAAGAGGAATGGAGGGATGAGTAGGTAAACCAAAGACCCAAAATAGCACTGTGTTATTCAAATGATCTGAAACATTCTAAATTGAAAAAGAGGTGTAAATGCCACCCATGTGACCGAGAACCTAAAGAAGACACAGAACAATTTATTAGGTTGGTGCAAAAGTAATTGCAGTTTTTGTCATTACTTTTAATTTTTTTACTTTTGCACCAACCCAATATTTACCGTTGGATTTCTGCTTAATATTTATAAGAAGATTTTAAACAGTTCCCTAATTACTCATCTATCCCCCAAAATACAAAGATGCTCCACCACCTAAGGTTATTGGGTTTTATTTTTAGGATTCTGCAGAAAAGGGTGTTAGGATATTGTTGGTAGAAAAGAGAACTATAAATGATTATTAGGAGAGAGAAAAAATTGGTAAGAAGAACCTTCACAAAACATTTTGTAAGAAGAACACAGTGCTATTTTGGGACTTTGGTTTTATTTTTACCCACTCATCCTTCCACTCCCTTATCTACCTCGTACCAATTCTAAGTTAAGCTCTTTGTTGCTAGGAGTTAACATTCTGAAGTGCTTAGATTTCAATCACGTATTTTAAAAGTAATTTAAATTAAGCTATAGTTATCATCTATTTATCAAATATTTTGAGCTAACATCTGAGCATGTGGTAGGATTTTACTTCCAGGCCCCCTTGTGTGATTTGGAGGTAGTGACTAGTTCTGACCAACAACTTCTAAGCAGAAGTGACGTATATCATTTCTGAGTTATACATTTAATTAATGGAGTCAGGTGGTCCAGAGATTTTATTTTCTTTCTGCTATGATAACTGGCAATACCCCAGATGATTGCTCTGTCATCCTAGATCCAGAAATGAGGACAACAATGACAAGGAGCATCCTGCTAACTAGTGATGAGCATGTGGCATATGAGAGAAATAAAACTTTGTTGGTTTAGGCCACTGAAGTTTGGGGTTTTTGTTACAGCAGCATAGCCTAACCCAACCTGGTTAATACACTACTTTTTGTAACTATACAAGCTCTAACTCACTGAGGTAACTTTCCTCATTCATGGGCTTTTCACTCTTATACTCTCTCTCTTCCCTACTATTAATTCAGCCCCAGCATTAATTCAATTTAAAAGTCTTCCCTCCTGTACTGTGGTTAACAAATTTGTTGTTGACAGAACACAATAATTTATGGCTAGTATCTTAATTTATTTATTGAGTACTTTATTAACCTACACTCTTTGCAGCCTGTGCATTTTTAATGGGTTTAGAGTAGGATTATTCATTTATCTGTGTGTATGAAATGGGGCCTTCATAATTCACCTGTGGCATTACCAGACATTAATTATCAGGATCAAGGTCTCACTAATTGTGAGACCACTAATTGTGAAAATAAAATACATTCTCTTGTACCTCTCAAAATCCCTTGCCATTTCTAATAGCAGTGGTAGCACATTTTATTAAATTTAGATTACTGAGTTTGAATCTAATTTAGATCACTAATTTGGCTAACATTTTACTGGTATTATAAGCATGGTATAGGAAAGAGAAATGTGATTATGGCTAAATAAATATTTTATTCCTCTCATCAATGAAATAATTTACTCAGTGTTCTAGAAAATTCCTTTAAAGCCTATTTAAAGCTCTTCCTGGATTATGTATATATCAGATTTCCTTGATTAGACACAACAGAGTCCAGGTCTGGATAACAAGCAAAAATGGATGCTATTGTAATGACATGAAAAACTCACAGGATCTAAAAGAAGGCTGAGTAACACAGCTAAAAACACAGAAATCAAGCAGTTCTAGAGGATCTTGGGGAAAAAAAATGGCTAGGCAGCCTCAGGAGGCACTTCTGCTGAAATGAAGGCATTTCCAGGATGTGTTGGGCATTTAGCTATTCTCTTCAAGTTTTAAAGTCCAAAGAGAAAATCTGGTTGCTAAGCTTAAGTCACATGTTCATACCAGGTTCATACCAGGTGGTAGAAGGAAGAATCTGAGGGAAAGAAACTCCAGAGTTTCCTTCAGCCTGCCAAGTGAAAGAGCAGGACCATCAATTTAGTAGCCTAACAAAACCACACTCAACAGAAGAAAACTTATTCCCAAAAGAAAATTAAAGTGCTCTTAACAGGGAAAGTGACTGCTGAGTAGTTAGCTAATAAAGAAACACCGAGTATCTATTATAATCTACATAAAAACTAAAGATGTCCATTAATTAACATTTGTTCCAAGGATTTTGTAGTCTATTTCATCCTGTAATGTATCAGTCTAAATCCAGTCAGTAAAAAGAAGTTATTCTGGGTGTTTCAAGCAGAAAGGAATTTAATTCTGAGAAATAGAGGCTTACTAAACCATGGGCACATAGAAAATCAGTACTGAAGATGCAGGAAACTGCCAGCACAAATATCAGCAGCTTACAACACCAAAGTGGGTAATTTACAGGAGGACATCTGGAAGTCAATGGCAAAACCTCATGTCTGTCATCCGCCAAGGCCTGAGACCTACCTATTTCTGTCACAGGTGCAGTGGTGGTTTCTACATCTCTTCCGCCTTCCAAATTTCATACCTCCATTGATGAACTCTAACAGTGATTCTGAGAAAAGTAGTTCCCAGACTCTCATCCCCGGCAATTTAGGAAAGTGCACTAAATCAGGAAAGCAAAGCTGAGTTTCCAATGGACAATCCAACAAACTTAACAAATAATTATTTGATTTTTTTTTTCTTTCAGGAGCTGTCAGGTGCTGCAAAATAAATGTGAAATTAGGGATTAATTAATCTCACTCTTACTCTTCTAAGTAAGGCTACATAATTCAAGATTATTTTCTTCCATCTGTTTTTTTCTGTCATTCATTTAATAAATACTAGATATCTACCATGTGCCAGTCATTGAATTAATATAGGCATTGGTGATATAAGTCAAAAGGCATGACTCCTTTTTTTCAGTATCCTTACAGCGTAGACAAATGACAGAAGCAAATATAAATGTGTGTACAAGGTGCAATGAAAATGTAGGAAAAGAAGGGAGACTTTTCAGCGTAAATAAACTTTGAGCCAAAACTCAAAGGATGATTAGCCTATCTTTAGGCAGATAGCAGTGGAAAAGGAATTCCAGGCATTTCTCTTCTATACAGGAGTTCTGACATCAGTATCTCACTGTTTTGACTATTGTTATTTAGATTTTAATATCTGGTAGGCAAGTTTTCCCTGATACTCTTCTTTTTCAAATGTTTCCTTATTTTTCCACTTTCATTTTTATAATACAAACACTGTAATTATTTCTATGACTTCCAAGAGGATTTTGATTAGGACTTGCTAATATATCTTATTAGACAGCAATTTACTCTCCAGGAACTCAAAAATTAAGCTATGAATTTAGCAGAACTATTAGATATCATCTAGCCAGCACTTATTTAATATATTTTATATATTTCCTTTTTGTTTTTTAAGCTTCATTTTTCATATGATTCTTTATTCCTGAATCGTGGTAAATTCACTATAATTTATTGGTTTGAAATATTCTGTATTGATTTTTTCTGGTACATACTGTGCTCTTTGGTATACTGACTTCAGTCTTCCTTTAGTTAAAGAAAGTTTTCTTCTACAATATCTTTAAATATGTTTTCTGTTCCATTTTTTCTGTCTCTTTAGGAATATCAAATATGTACATATTGACTTTCCATTTATTATTTTCTCTGTAATTCATTTTCTACTTATTTCCTTTATAGCTAATTTTCTTAAGCCTATACATATTTTTACTCACTTTTTGGTCAATTTCATTCTACTTTATGTAGCATGTATTGTGATTTTCATTTCATAATTTTTTAATTTTTCTTTATGTTCTACTTTTATTATTTAGTTGTTTTTCTTTTTATCGCCTGTTGAAATGGCCCATGATCTTTTCTTGCAATCATTGTATCACTTCTCGTAATTTACTTTTATAAAGAGATTATATTGTCTACAGTTTCTTTGAAATACAGAGAACTATTTCAAATCTTTATTTATTTTCTGTGAATGAATACTTATGTGGATATATACTCTTCATCTTCCTTTTGTGTTCCTTTTCTCATTTGCTTTTGCAAATTTTCACACATAGTTTCTATCTTTCTGCTTAGTTTTGAAGTCATTACCTACTTGAGAGTGTCACAGGATTGAATTGATGGAAGACACAGGACAAAACTAGAGAGTTCAGAATCCTCACTTAATGTTATGGTTGTATTACTGAGCTATTGCAGCATTAAAGCTCCTTAACAAGCTATCCCAAAACTCGGTAAGTTCGGTAAGTGTCTTACCGAACACTTGTTCATTAGTTTGTGGGTTGGCTAGGATAGCTCTGCTTTTACTAGGCTTGGATTAATGGTTCCCATAAGGCTAATGTCTTCTCCATCTCACTCTGGGGTCAGTTGAAAAGGAAGGAGATACCTGGGGTGTGCTCTTCTCATGCCAATCACAGGAACACAAAAGGGCTAGCCAAACTATGCAAGCATATCTCAAGACTGTCTGCATACCTGCTAACATCCCATTGGCCAAAGCAAGTCACAAAATCAAACCCAAATTCAAGGAATGGGAAGTAAACTCTGTCACTATTGATATGGTTTAGATGTTTTATCCTCTCCAAATCTCATGTTGAAATGTGATCTCCAATGTTGAAGGCGGGGCTTGTGGGAGATATTTGGGTCATGGGGGCAGATCCTTCTTGAATGGCTTGGCACCATCCCCATGGTAAGGAGTGAGTTCTCACTCTGTGAGTTCATGTGAGATCTGGTTTCAAAGGGCCTGGCACCTCCCTTCTCTCTGTCTTGCTCCCTCTCTTGCCATGTGATATGCCTGCTTCCTCTTCACCTTCCACCATGATTGTAAGCTTCCTAAGGACTCATTAGAAGGCGATACCAGCACCATGTTTCCTGTACAGTCTGCAGAACCCTGAGCCAAAATAAACCTATTTTCTTTATAAATTACCTGCCTCAGATTTTTCTTTATAGCAATGCAAACGGACTAATGCAACCATTAAACATGAGTGTATAATTCCGTTAAAGGTGAAAGTACAGGCCAGGCATAGTGGCTCATGCCTGTAATCCCAGCACTTTGGGAGGCCAAGGCAGGCAGATTGCCTGAGGTCAGGAGTTGACCAGGCTGGCCAACATGATGAAACCCCATCTCTAGTAAAAAATACAAAAATTATCTGGGCATGGTGGCACATGCCTGTAGTCCCAGCTACTTGGGAGGCTGAGGTAGGAGAATCACATGAACCTGGGAGGTGGAGGGTGCAGTGAGCCAAGATTATGCCACTGTACTCCAGCCTGAGTGACAGAACAAGACTCCATCTCAAAAATTAAAAATAAATAAAAATAAAAAAGTGAAGGTGAAAGTACAAAATACCATAGTTGCCTTTAACTAACCTGTGGTAAACTTTGTTGAAGAAATGTGTTATTTCTGCTGTCCTGGGGCCATTTCATTTCACTGTTTTGAGCTTCATAGTAAAACCATTAGATGACGATATCCCTGGGTTCTGACCAGGTAATTACTGTTTTCTTCTTTTATCTTCTCATTTTACCCTTCATCCTTCACTTCTAACATTCTCTCTCTCAACAAACTGCATCACGGTAGACAGTAGAAAGAGCACGGTTTCGACTTGAAATCTACTTTCTCCACCTTTCAGTGATGTGAAATGAGGTCTTCCTAGGGACCTTTTCAACCTTTCCTTTGACCTGTCTTTGCCCCCAACAGTGCCATTGTTTATATCCATCAGGCTTATGGGAATGAATCCTAACTATAGGATCTATATTTCCATGACCAGCAGGCTCCTATATCTCACATTTACCATGTGTACTTATTGCTTTGTCGCCTGGACTATATCATTTTTCTGGTTTCGTTGAATAAAGAGATTTTTGCTATATCTTTTCTCTTTTTTAAAAAAAAAAAAGTTTTGTGGATTTTGAGGGTTAAAATGTTTTATTTTGCCATTTTAAATGAAAACCACAAGATTATATACTGAATGTACAATCAAATTAGAAACCCTGGGGGTTTTTTTGTGTCATGTCATCTGATACTATAGTTATACAGTTTTACTTCTAGACTTAAGAGCGTAATTCTAAATTTATCCCTGTTAAATAATGTCTTGTTAAATTCAGCCCTGTCTGAGATTTTGAAAGATCTTTTCCTGGCATCCAGTATATTTATCCAGCCCTTTCATCTTCACATCATTCATAAATTCAATCAGCTTACTGTTAATGTGCTCATCCAATCACTGCTAAAACTGTGAATGGGGTAGGGCTAAAGGCAGCCATTCCTTCCTCCCTCACAGTCTGTCACTCATTATGGTCCACTTAACCTACATTTATCCATCTTGTGTCCAGTGGAATTATACACTCATATACAAAAATATACATATTGTGTCCAAGATGGATAAATGTGGTCAATTTTTCCCAATGGTTACTGAAATTTAGATGCTTTATGTCTGCAGCATTCTTTGATCATCTAGGGTAGGAAGCTAATAGTTTTAGAAGATAATGAAGATGAAGATAAGGAAGAAGAAGATGAAGAGAATAAGAAGGACAAGGGGAGCAGGAAGAAGAAAGGAGGAGAACATAGGAATTTGGATAAAGACTAAATAAGAAAAATAGAGAATGGAGAAACTGATAATACAATGCAGCTGTAGAACAAAAGGGAACTGCAAAAATATGTGTTAATCCCATTTCCTACAATCAAAAAATTAAATACCTAAACCAGAGTTACCTAAACTATGTTCTGCAGATCAGAATATTTAGAAGTGTCATGCTATAGAATAGGTGTTTTAACTGCAGGACTTCTCAGTGCCTTTAACATGCTAATGTATACTGTTAATTCCCAAAATGGATATGGCATTCTGAATTGAACAGATGTATTTGATAAGTAACCCTTTTTACACAAACCATCTCTCAGGATCAGAGTTAAGGGCACTTTTGTGAAATGCTGGCATAAACCATCCATTTTATTGTTTGACCCACTATAGAGCACACGGAAATGATTGCCAAATTTAACTTGACTTTACAAACAGGAATTGCTTTCATTTGACTTTTGTCACTGGAAAAGAGGAAGGTAAAGTGCTCCTTTGTAATATTTAGCTCCTGAGAGTACAGTCAAAATGAAATTCAAATAGGAAACCAGACCTGAGTTAGAGAAAGTCAGTAGGAGAAAGAGGAAAAAGAATTAAAGGCATGTCAATGCTCTGCTACTTACTGACCATAGAACATTGTTCAAGCAAAGAATCTACCTCTTTGTGTTTCAATTTTCTCTCCTATAAAATGGGGATAATACTCATCCTGTCTACAGCACAGGGATGTTGTAGGTATCAAATGAGATAATGTTTATAAAAATATCTTGTAAATGTAAAGCACTTTACAGTTATAAATATGGATTAGTCATGAATGCTAACAACTGTAAGAAAATCTCAGTGGCCCAATTTATCAAACATCTACTTCATGCTTAAGTCACAGTCCTTTGCAGCAGGTCACTGAAATGTGTAGTTGTGTTGGTTTGCTGTACTTAGCCATTCAGTGTGCTGCTTCCATCCTGTGTGCTACTGTCTCCATCTGGTGACCTTCAATAGATTGTGGAACTGGAGAAGAGAATGGAGGAGTGCATAGACATTTTTTAATGAATCATCTCATCAGCCAGAACCCAATACCTGGGCCCAACATACCCACTGGGGTGGGCAAAGTAGGCAAGTTCCCAGAAAGAGAAGAGGAGCACATATATTGGCATTCTCTGACACAAGATATTGTTGGCAGTTGACTAAAAGTAGAAAGAAGGTTCTATAGTGTGCCTTGAACCCTGGCAGCCCAAGGACTATTCTCTCTGAACCCATCTATGTCTATGATTCGACTTAACTAAGACCAACTAAGAGGAGGATTTTACATTTCAAATTGACAAAGTGTAATTTAAATCTATTCCCTCTAAATAAAAAGAATTTAAATACGGGAAAGTAGGCAAATGAAATGATCCTCATTAGAACTTTCTAATAATTAAGGAAAAGCTAATGCTCTCAGGAAAAAATCCCCTACCTTCCTCACAGCATGAGGTGAAGCATACCTTAAGGTACTATTTCGTTTATAGAGAAGCTAACTAAGAAGCCTATTAAATGTTTTTAATAACATTTTATCTTGTTATGGCATTAATAAATGTTCATTGTAGAAATGTTTAATATAGATAAGCAGACATTACTCAACATTTTCCCTTAACTATTTCATATTATATGAAAGCTAAATCAAGGCCGCTTCTCCATTAAGAAAAATATGAATAAAAGGCACCTTTTCCTATCATTTACCTCTGCATAACTTAAATGTTTTCTCACTCTCTGGCAATTGTGAAGGAAGCCTATTCTCTACACGGCTCACTTCTACAGCAGTAATTCCACTTGGTCTATTGGTAATATAACACTGCATTAAAAAAACCATCTTAAAAATTAGCATCTTCAAGCAACAACAACCATTTCTTATTACTCACAATTGTGTGGATTGGGCAATTTTTCTGTTCCAGGTGGTGTGGGCTGTGGCTACAGTTTTATAGACTCAGGTGATCTGGATGGAGCATCTAAGTGGCTGAACTCACATGTTGGCACCTATTGTTGGACATCAGCTAGCTCAGTTTGGGCTCCTAATGGAGCCTCTTGATTCTCTTCCACAGAAGCCTCTCCACATGGTTTGAGCCTCTCACAGCGCAGAGGCTGAGCTCCAAGAGGGAGCTCTTTAAAGAGGTGCAGGTGTGAGCTATAGATTTCTTAAGACCCACACTCAGAAGTATCATTTTTGCCACATTCTTTTGATTAAAATAGATCACGCGTCAGCCTAGATTCAATGGAAGGAAAAATAGACAGTTGGCAATGTCACATCACCAAAGAACACAGATGGGATGACATTGCTGTAGTCATCTTTGTAAATTCACTTCACCATCTCAGTTTAGCAGGTATACCCTATAGTCAGTGCTTTTAAAGAACTCCCTCCCCACTTAGGCCTATGGCTACAAGCAACTATCAAAAATTACAGCTACCACCCCTTGTGCCAGGGACTTTCTGCAAGCCCTACATCCTACCTTCTATTTCAAGTCATCTCTCTCTTCAGCAAGGCTTTCCAGGCTGGTACCTAGATAATTCTTTTCCAGGTCCCTGTAATTAATTACTCATTATAGTAGCAGAGGCCATTTTAGCATATCTACTCAAGAGGAGCTTGGAGACTGCAAACACAGTTGCAAAAAGCCAATAGTGTGTTGTTTGTACGTGGGCTGCAAGCTTATGTGGGTGATGGTAGGGGATGATACAGGTCACGAAGGAGTTAAAGTCACCCATGGTGCTGCCACTGTAGAACAATGTGTCAGGAAAAGTTGGAGGTGGAGGAAGGAAGCTTTTTCTCAAGGTACTGTATCTCCAAATGTGCAAACCTACACATATTCGCATATATATCCTCACAGAACCACACATTCACACTCATGAGCACATAACATTCACACAAATGTAAATACACATTCACACATACATTCACATAAACACACACTCATGAACATATAACACTATCTGACACACTCACATACAAACACAGACCCACACATCCACACACTCACATAAACTCATGCCAGAAGTCCAATCTCTAGTCCCTCTGCAAATCTAGAAAGGAGCAAAGAGGTCAGTGATTTTGCTTGAACTCATTCTCCAAAAGTGGTATATTTTCAACAATTTTCAGGTAATATGTGGCCATAGTGCTTACCGACTGTGATCCTGAGATGAAACAGTATGACAGAAACACAGTGAAGAGAATGTAAGCAGAGAAGGGCACTTTCTTTGTGCTTACTTCCACACCACCAAATAGGCACCCCCACCACATCCCCCAGTCCCACCTTCCTGCCATTAGAACCTGGCTATGCTGCTGCTCAAAGCCCCACTTGTCTGGGGGTGGGTAGAGGCAGACCAGGGTTCCTGGAGACCACATCTGGTGGCAGCTTTCCCCACAGAGACATTGATCAACGATTACATCAAGCCCCACACGAGCCCCTGGGGACTGGATTCCAAGAAAAGATGCTGTAGCAGAGGGTTTTCCATTGTGTAGATGTCTATTGTGGGCTTCAGAAAGTGGAAGGAAGCCAATTCTGGGAAGTGTTTGCAGAGGTGAGAGGAAGAGGAGGTCAAGGTTACACCAGGGCAACAGGATGGAAAGGGAGTGGGAACTGATACCTTTTCTAAAAATTCGCCAGCCCCTACCATTTTTAATATTTCTTTAGTATTGTGAAAATAAAAGGGTCAAAGGGAGATAAAGGTGAGCTTTTATCCAATTGAAGATACATACTGTTTTTGTGCCTTTGCACATTCATTTCATTTTAGTGTCAAAGAGAAACCAGCAAGTCGAAATCCCATGAACACAGTTCATTTGTTTTATTGGGAAGGTTGAAGCAAAATCATTTGAAAAGACTACTACTTTATATCATGATGCATACGTCAACCTTTCAACTTCAAAAGTAGCCTCCAAAAAAAAATCAAAGTTGATTTTTTTTTCTTTTTTGGCTAAGTGTACAATGACAAATGTACCAATTTTAGGCTCCAAAAGAAAACCTCAACCTCACACTGACTTCTCATCATTGAAGGCTGGTAAATCAGAGACAAGGAAACTATGGGCAAAGAAAAGAAAGACAAGGAAACTGCACTGTCAAAAATCTGTTCAACCCAACAAATATTTACTGAGTGTCTGTTATGCATCAGACACTATGCTGGATGCTGCAGATAATAAGGTGAATAGAAAAAGATCCCTGTCGTGACATGGTGTATAGCCTGGGAAGGCTGGCAGACAGGGAAAGATGATATTTTTTAATTGTCCAGGCATGCACAAGGTGCTATGAAACCTAGAGAAGGAGCACTGAACTCCACCCAGAGGAGATGGCATGAGAGCTGAGAGCTGCAGAATAAATAAAAATACTCAGGCAAATAAAGCAGCTGACAAGGGGACAATCCAGTGTCAGAATAGGCCAAGAGGCATGAAACAAGCAAAGTATGCACAGAACACAAACTCTAAACTATTCAAAGACTCCAGGACATTACATGGTAGTCAAGGAGCAGCAGGAGATGAAACTGGGGAGGTAGACAGGGCAGGAAAGACCTTGTGTGCTTGTAAGGAGCTTACACTTACCCGGAGGTGACAGAGAGGGGACTCAAGAGGTAAGATTTGCATTTTAAATAGTGTCCCTTGGTAGCAGGACAGAGAGGAGGAGGGTAAGACCTGAGGCAGGGGACCAGGTGGTAGGCTAGTGTGATAGTACTCGCAAGAGATGACAAGGCCCAAGCAAGGGCAGTGTTTGCAGGGGTAGAGAAGAGGAAATGGATTCAGAAAATATTTAGGGTGAAAAATTGGCAGGATGTTTTTAATTAGGTGTGGGATGGGAAAAGAAAGAAAACAGTATCTCAGGGAGTTGTTGGAATTAATTTAGACAGGGCCATAGAAGGAGGAGCAAGACTTGGGGAAATTTGAAGAAGTTGGTTTGCAAAATATTGATGATAAGAAATCTGGGAGTTGCCAAGCAGACAAGCCCAAAGCTCAAAGTTCACAGCTGTGGAGTGAGGTCAGGAGGAGATAAAGGGTCTTAGGAATTAGAATTCCGGATGAACAAAAATTTCCCATGGTATAGGGTGAGAAAATCAGTGGGTGAGGCAGAAAACAGTATTTAAACCAGGAGCTTTGTTCAAGTAACACGGGTTACAATTGTGTGGTTGTTTTAGGATGTTGTCTATATTTAAAAACCTGGTACTGAACAGCTTGTGCTATTTATCGGGTAAAAGGAGAAAATTACATTCTAACCAGAGAAATTTTGGTGTCTCAGGTCAGACGGCAAATTCAATCTTACCATGCCTTTTCCTCCCAGTTGCCCTTCTCCCGTTCTCTGATCACTCTACAGATGATACAACAATGGCAGTTGAATTTTTTCGTTCTTTATGAAGCAATTACCATTGCCAGGCACTGGGGTGGGCTCTAAAGTTACCGGATGAACAAAGGATGATCCCTGCCTGGGAGAACACTATGGTGTGGCCCAGCTTTCTCTTGTTGACTGTTGCTGTTCTGTCCCCTTGCTTACATGTTCCCTACAGCCGGGTTAGACCTAAGTCCTTTATTTTCTTAACCCCTACAAACAAGTCATAATTTTGCCCAGCCTGCAGAATCAAGATGCCCTCTCATTTGGCTTCTTTATCCCAAATGTCTTGTGCTTTGTATTTGTGGCTTGGAAGTTTCTACAGGATGTTCAGAAGGGCCCTTTGAGAAGACTGTGGGGAGGTGAGACAGTGAGCTACAAGGCACTTTCTACTTAACGGCAGAACAAAGATATATTCTTAGCCCGCTCTTTAGCCTCTCTGTCTCCCTGCCTCAACGCTGAGTTTTTATGGCTTCTTCTTCTCCTTTCTGCTCCCTCACCCTGCAAGTTACCCCTACCATCCCTTAAATGCAAAGGAGCTATAAAATTTCTATTTACATCCTATCTCGGACATCATTAGAGAGCATGGTAGCCCCCAAACTAGAAAGCTCTGTTCACCTTTATTCAGTCATTCAGCTATCACATACTGAGAGCCCACTATGTACCAGCATCTAGTTATATTGCAGGGGATATGGCAGTGAACAAGGCAGAAGGAAATTCCTGCCTTCATGGAGTTTATACTGTGGCAAACTCTAGTGCCAGCCCGGTAGAATGACACTAATATAGGCACATACACTGGGACCCAATGGGACTCCAAGATCCACCTGCAACATTCACTTACTATCTACTCTGAGTGTGGTGACCTGTTGGCCATCATCCTGGCTCTCCCCATTCTTTCTAACACCAGACCTGACCTACAATCAGAGATAAGATTAGCCAAATGACCCATTGAACCACAAACAAGAAAGAAAAATATTTGTTGTTTAATCCACTGCGATTTCAAGGTTATTTTTAATACAACATCGTTGTAGCATAAGAAAACTGATACACAGTGTGAAGACACTTCATCATCAAAGGATTCTGGGGAGTATCTCATGAATATCAGTTTCCAGCATACATTCAAAGACAAAAGGCATTCACATTTTTGTTGACTTGCATGAGGCCCCCATGAGGGACATGCCAGAGCCTAGGGTCCTCCAGCTCTCTCATCCCATCACAGCCTTCATTCAGGTTTAATGAACTGCTCTTCTATTTGTCTAATGTCACTGTTTTCCCCAACTCGGCTATACAGTACCAGGACTGTCTAGAAAAACCCATTACCTCTATTAGTCTGCCAATAGCAAATCAGTAGAATTGCTTGTTCCTTAATTGATAGAATATACTCTCCTCCTCCTGATAGATTACCCTGGTCTAACAGCTCCAAGACCGATTCCCCAGTGTCCGACTACCATCCAATCCAGAGCTATTGGTTTATACTTTCAGTAATAAATCCTAACCTATCAATATATAATAGCTCTTCATCATCAACATCCACAGATTTTGTCTGGACTCAGAAGCAACCACCAGCCATTTTTTACATGCCTAAAATTAGCAGTGGCCAGATGATGTTTGTGTAGCTTAGCATAACACTCCTTCCCCATCCAATAATGATAACACATTTTATATAAATTCAAGCTGATTTAATTCTCTTGTCAGAGTATGGGGACATAAATATATTTAGGCATGTGTAATAGTCTGTAAATCAAAATAGTTCAGCTGACCTGAGTACTGTGGTAAGAGAATCCCATTCTACCTCTCCAGGAGACTGACTATGGGCTGGTGCAAAAGAACTGTCTCAAACAGATCAGCAAAGATAGTTAGCTAGAAGAGGTCATGCACTTCATTTTTTAAGGGTTTGTTGATCTAAGTAGATTTTGCAAGGTTATGATGATCTCAACTTGATCTAAGAGCAACCAGTCTTAGGCCAAAATGTACATTCTCAATGTTATCGTTAGTTAGGAAGAATAAGTTCTGGTGTTCTATTGCACCAGGGTGACTATAGTTAACAATAACAGACTGTATATTTCCAATAGCTGGAAGAGAGGATTTTGAATGTTCTCAACACAAAGAAATGATATATAGTTAAGGTGGTGGGTGTGCTAGTTACCCTGATTTGATCATTACAAAATGTATGCATGTATGAAAATACTACATTTTACCCCATAAATATATAAACTATTTGTCAATCAAAGATAAAATAAAACTTTTAAAAAGGTACAGACTTCTGATGTTTAACACCAAAGGGTACTAATGTACAGATAGCCTTTGGGGGAGGGGGAGAATTTACATTAAGGGTGAATGGCGGGGAGGAGGAACGAGCACAACCAAATTCACATTTCTTAAATGCCCCTAGCAGGCAAGTTCACCAGCCATGAGGAAAAGAGGGACAAGAATGTCCCCTTGCTTCTTATAAATTAAACATCACAAAAGAAAGCCGGTGAGAAGAAGGGAAGAAAAAGTGCCCTAAACAAGGTAATAAAACTATAAACTTAATGAGGGCCAGTTTACAGTTTTGCAGTCTCTCTACTTTATAACATGCCCTTATGAGCCAGCCTGTCAGGATAATGTAATTGAGAACTTGCTATAAAACATATGTTTAATGGAGCCAGGGGCCAAAGAAAACACTGTGTCATTGTAATAAGCAGCCTGGTAAGTAAAATGATATCTTTTAAAGGTTTAAATAGAGTTGCTTTCAGAACTGGGCCAGTCTTCTTCTTCAAATATTGCTTCACTAATGATTTCTTCACTTCACTTACAAAATGCATCTCTGAGGAGATTTGTTACAAATGTGATCCCTGCCTGGGAAGTAAACTGCTCACCATACAGAAGGCTCCGGCATTTATTCTCCAGTTTTATATAACTTGGAGAATGATGTTAAAATTGGCAAATGCATCTGAGGCACACCAGGCAACAGGATTTTTTTTTTAATCCACTCATTGTCCGATGCAGTTCAACTTGAAAGAGATACAACAGAGAAAAGATTGATCCTTTGTGGCCTATTCTCTTTCCAGAAGGTAAAAGCAATTCTCATCAACAGAGCCCAGTGCTCCGTGGGGTCATCTCCATTCTGCTCTGGGGAATTCGTTGCTCATAAGGGCATGAATATTTTTTAAAAAATAAGAAAGAAAAGGAGAAAAATGAAAACTGATTCTGGGATCTGGAAGGCCCCACCTGTTCAAGGCCCGTCCCTGGTCTAAACCTAATACTTGCTGACTGACCTCTAAGATCCTTCTTTGGAGGAAATAAGAGATGAGCTTCCTCAATAATAACCTTTGAGACTGGTGCGTCTTAGGCCTTGAGGTTGGCATTTTAAACAACGCTCAAATCCACCCATTCTGCCCAATTCTACTTGCTCTTGTTTGCTGTTGTATGTGGAGGTGGGGGTCTGGTAAACTGCACAACTGGTTAGAGGAGCAGCCTAACCCCTGCTGAGAAGACTCTGGGAGGCAGAATGGTTCCCCTTAGAGCGGCTGGTGCTCTCTGCGTGATGCTGGGTGTCTCACATCACCTCTCTGGACCTCAGTTAAAGCACCTGTGAGAAACGGGGCTTGTAAAAGTGGTACCACAGGAGTGAGTTGACCCTCCAGATCTCTGAGTCACTTCCAGTTTTAATAAACTATGACTAAATAGAATGGCAAAATTATATGCCAGCGAAACCACTAAATGGCAGTATCTACCCTCCCTTTTCTTTCATCCTAGTAAAAACTCCTGAGTTTTGGAAGAGCACATAGCCGAACAGAATAAAGACTACATTTCCCAGTCTTTCTTGCAGTTAAGTGAGGGTATGTTACCAAGTTCTGACCAATGAAATAGATGCAGAGGTTTCATATGTCAACTTCCCCAGGAACCTTCCTTAAAAGGCAGTTCTCACATAATCTTTCCCACTTGATCTATCATGCTGCCTGAAAGATAGATGCAATAGCTAGAGCTCTTGCTACTACCTTGGACCATAAGGATGAGAGCTACACCTAGGGATAGTGGACCAAGGAGCTGAAAGAGTTCCTGTACCCTGAGTTCTTCATCTAGCTGAACCTCCATATCAGTCCTGGATTGCCCACTTACACTACTTTGAACAAGATAGTTTAGAAGTGAAGCATCTTATTTAAGTCATGTTATTTGGCCCTCTGTTACTTGAAGATTATCTATGCATTATATGCAACATGTAACTATAACTAAATTATCCATTCCACAAATATTGACAATGCATATGTATAGTTGTCATTCAGCAAAGTGATCTTTTGAAAACACAAAACACATTCTATCACTTCATGCTTAAAAGCCTTCAGCAGCTCCCATTACCTATAAGGGATAAAATCCAAATACCTTCTATGCCCTCAAGGCCCTCCTTCACCAGGCCTCTGTCTGACCACATCCTGCACCTTTCTTCATCATGACCAGTGCTGCCCAAAGCAGACATGTCTTCTTTCCACTTCGGTGAACTGTCACGCTCATTCTGGCTTTGGGGCTTTTATAGTTGCTGTTTGCTCTTCCTGAAACACTCTTGCCCACTTCTTTCTTTGCATGGCTGATTTGCTCTAATCATTATTGCCCAAAGTTACCCCTCAGAGAAGTCTTTCTTCACCAACCTGTTTAAAGTAACTACAACACAGACGCATGCGCGCGCACACACACACACACACACGTATACCATACAAACTGATTTCCCATCAGTTTATCTTCTTCAAAACCCTGATATGATCTTATTCCTTTACCTAGTGTCTTCTCCCAGTGTAGTATAAAGCGCATGAGAACAAAGACCACGTTTTTCTTCACTGTTTCTGAGAGGCCAGAATGGTATCTGACAAATAAGTGAGCATTCAGTAAATATCGATTAAATGAACAAGTGGTTCAAAGCACTGTGCTCGAAATGGGGGAGGGAAGGATGGATAAAAAAGAAGTAAAAGAGTCCTTCTGGTCCAAACAAGAGCACAGATATGGTTATACAGGTACACAAACTCTTGGATATAGATTACTTTGGAATTTAGAATTTTTCAAATTTTAGAAAGATAAATTAGTGCCTATACCACATATCATATAGCACCTTAAGTAGGGTTTGAGATAGTACCCCACAAGAAAGCATGTTAATATTTTTCCAGAAAACATGAAATATTCACACTAACTATTATAAAGACTGGAAATAGCCTTTTGCTAGTTCATGACAGGTTTAGCTGTCAAATGCAGGTCATAGCTTCCAGCCAACAAGTATAGAGAAAAAAAAAATTTTAATTTTCAGAGCTTTTTGAATTTCAGAATTGCAAATAAGGAACTTTGGACCTGTACTTAAAGCATCACTGGAGAGGTCACCTAGAAAACCTTGATACATCACCAGTGATGCCTGGATACCCTTTGAACATAAATATTATAAATGCATAGCAATCTTTCATTTGTCTTACTTAATCCAACCTAATGATTACTTTGTCTTCAAATAATACATTTTAATATTCCTCCAATCCAAACATATTTGGAAAAGAAAATATTTGTGTAACTGGTGATTTGGTGATCATGGAAGCACCCAAAGTGTTTTGGGGATCAGGATAAACAAGTGACTAAGATAGTAGTAGCTCACATTTATTGAACATTTACCATATGCCAGCCCTGTTCTAAGCACTGCTTTTGTGTTTACTCACTCAATCTGCATATCAATGCTATGAGTAGGCACTACTATTATTTTCACTTTACAAATGAGGACTCTGAGGCCAGGTGGATTAAACAGATCATCCAAGGTTACAGAGGTAATAAGAGGCAGGGTCAGAACACAAACCAGAGAAATCTGGCACCAGAACCTGCGACCTGATTACCTCCCCAAACAGTTTTACTGGTGAGTGAGTTTGCTCAGGAATCATGAATTAAACACAAAAGTGAGTGCACAATTAGTTACTTCTCCTTCTGCAGCCCTGTTGTATCTATCTCTTTGTACCTTATATCCTACCCAAACATGCAACTGAAAAGGACAACACTGGGCATCATCCGTTTGGAGACGGCTACGTAGAAAATGAAGGGATGAGTAATCAGACCCTGGGGAGACGCAAACAAAGAGACGGGGCAGGGCAAAAAGCGAATCATAATCCAAAAGGAAAACAGAAGGATCCCAGAGGCAAAAGAAGTAGAGCCAAGAAAAATGAGACCAAAAGTTGGAGGGGCAGCCAGGAGGAGCAAAGGGCAGGGCTTCCAGAAGCTGTTTTCTGGCAGTCTGGGAGATGCGCAGCCCTTCTGTCATACTGGCCTGGGCTGCCATGATCTTGCTGGCTGTTTGTTGTTACCAGCTTAGCCGACAGATCCACTGTCTTCTATCACCTAATTGTATGATTCTTTCCCTATATGAGGGGAGCAACTGCTCAGCCTCACAATCTGTGTGGAACATTGAACCATTGTTTATTAACTATCTGCTGAGCTGTGCTGGCACTAAAGATACAAAAATGAAGCAAGACAGTTCTCACCCTACAAGATCTAACAGTCTCCCATGGAGAACAGAGCTGTACATACATAAAACAATAATTTAACAACAAAAATATTTATTGAGTGAATGTTATCTTCCATACACTCAACAAATATTTATTGACCATCTACTCTCTGCCACGCGTTAGGCACAGAGCAGAACCGGGAGTAGAAAAGTCACATAAGGACAGAAGTCAAGCAGAATGAGCTCACCTTCCCAAAGGACCAGGTATGCTTATTGAAGGAATTGGGTTGGAGAGAGGAGCACTGTGACAACCTGGAAAGGCATTGTCTTGTAAAGGGCCAATGCTACTCAGGTCCTTCCAATGGCTTTATCCGGGAATGCAGGCCCAACCTCACCAGATCATCTGAGTTTGCAGAGGTATCCAAACACCAGAAATTTTCTGTGAAATCTTCCAATGTTTACATGTTGGCACAAACTCAAAATAGTTTTAACATCATACAGCCTAATGAAGCAGGTCTACTGGCCACCTTGTTGTAACCTTCTGAAAATATTCATAACACAGAAGCCCACTAAGTGCAACTGACACTCTCACTCATTGCAACAACATTCCCTCAGTCCACAGGAAAGTCCGCCTCTTCCTTCACTTTCCACTCTCAGCCCCTTGTCCCTCCCCGGCCCCTCCCCAGCAGCTTTTCCCAGTCCAGTGGTCTCTTTCTCCCGACCACCTACACGCTTCTCCCTCTTTCACTCCCCATCCTTTACTCCTAGCCAGCCTGTCTGTTTCCTTCCAAAGAGCACGGTCCAAAGGCCTTAACCATGGCCCCTTATAAATCCTTCCTGCATTTCATCATGCCAGCCATTTTCATAACTGTTCTCTCACTCAGAAGAGGGAAGCAAAAAACTAATTTTGCACAACTCACACCAGCTGGTTAGGAAGAAACGAAACCATACAATCCATAGACTAGTCCTTCTTAAGATGGGGCCTGTGGCTTTTGGTATGTGTTCCTCTCTTCCCACCAGCAACTTTATTGCCCCATGGAGCCAGATCTATTCTTCTCACAAAAATTTATGGATATTTTGAGTTTTTAACTGTTTTCTTCCATACATTGAATCCCTTATTCCTTTGAAGTTAGGAGACTCTGAATCAGACTTCTTTCGAGGACTGGGATACATTACAAGCTAAAAGGCTAGTGATCATTTGTAAGCAATAAGAAAATATATATTATAAATTCTATATACATATATATGTATATATTTTCTAAGTGTTACTTCTAAAAAAGATCTGTGGGGAAGAATAACTTCCATAGGTTTGTGATCAAAATCTCAAAAGATGTTTTCATTTTTAAAAAAACCTTGAGCTTTTCTTGCAAAGATATGAAACATCATAAAAACGATTGCAGGTGACTAGCCAGTCTTTTGTTATATCTCTAAACATAAGACAAACAATAAAGTGGGGTTTTCTTCTTAAAAGAAAAAAAAAAACCTCAATATTAGTCACAGTGAGCCTCAACATATGGGAATAGGTGCAGGGCGGGGAAGGGGGAGGGGAACCCACCCATAGTTTTTCGAACCTTTAAAACTGAAAAAATATGTATCCCTGCTTTCTGTATATGCACATAATGTAAAATTTCATCAACCACAATATTTTAAAAGACAGAAATCATGAGATATATCACATCTAAATGGAAATATCATCTAAGGAAGCACCATTTATCAACATCACTTTGAAATGCAGTGGAGGATGTGATGGCATTATGTAGATCTCAAATATCTATGGGTGAATGAAATTGGGTAACCTTAGCAACCCCAGGTACATCCATGCAGCTATAAATCAAATGTCAGCACTCTGAGCTATGCACAAAATAAAGAAATAATTCTTTGAAATATTCATAACACTATGCAGTGTATTATTTTGTAAGTCTGTCCCCATTATGCATTTTTGAATCTAGCTAAAAAAAAAAATAGACATAACATTTGCATAATGTACCACCCCCATCCACCCACCCACCAACCAACAGACATCCTCACGAGCTTCTGGAAACAGGCAGACCTGCACTATATACTAATGGCCACTGCAGAACTCTGGTTCTTATGTGTGAGAAGGAAAGGGAATTTTATACACAGGCAGCTAGTCTAACAGCCACCGAAATGTTTTCATATTGATTACTCTATTAAAAAAAATAACAACTAAATATGATATGAGAATTTTGGTAAAAGTGTCATGATATAGGTACATTTTTGTGTGTGTGAAAGTAATATATTCAATATTTCTCTCTGAAACTGGAAGAGATTTGCTTTAAAAACAAATTCTTGCTGGCAAGAAAATATACTAGTCAAATCAGGAGTATCTTGTCAATATAGAGTTTGTAGCATGTAACTCAAAATAAAGACTTTTATTTCATTTATACTTCAGATTTTTGTCTTTGATAATTTAGCTTGTTTGGAGGGTATTTTATAAAAACACACTTATTAGCACATTTTAAAAATTCTGTCCCTACATCCATTCCTGGAACTGACAGTACAGGTACCTGAATATCCTAATGCCTGTGATGGATTCCGAATTCCGTGAAATGATAAGAGCTCTGACATAAGGCTCAGTACAATTCTAAATCACACACACACACGTATATATGCTGAGACTACATAAAGAAGACCAAAATACCCATAGGTTGACTAATTGCTTTGCTGTAAAAGTTTTATAAGCATGTTCAGGTTAAAATATCCAATACAGCTAACCAATTGAGTCATCTTGATACATTTAAGTGGCTGCTGTAGGAAATAGTGCTGCTTTTCATATACAATTATTATAAGTGTGACTTTAAACACTTGGAAAGTGGTACCAAATGGACAAGGGGTTTAAGCCAGGAATTAAACAAGCCTTTCTAAGGGAAATCATCCCGTTTATCCTCAACCTATTTTTTCTAAGTTACCATCCTCTTCAAGCTGTATTAATTGTTCTGGACCTATAGCACATGCTTCAATGAAAATAAATTACTTTATTTCTATTACACCACTAATGGCTGTGTGACTTAATTTCATTAGCTCGAACCTGTTGAGAGTATTCAGATTTCCATAGCAGGACGCACTTAAAATGAAAAGATTCTTTCGATTCTCAATTAACGGAATCGTTCTCTTTCAACTGAAATGAATGTTATTGAAACCAATTAGCATAGACTGGAAAATCTCTCACTAATGAGGGGAGTGTGGGTGAGTAAACAGCAATGAAAAGATGAAATTAGAGGAGAGCCTCTTCTCGTTGGCCTGAATAATTACATGCTTAGTTGCCTAATTGTCTGGTGAAAAGCGCCGCGGTGATAGTAACAGATTGCCATGTTCATTAGGCGGCAAAAGGCCACCTGCTGCTAAGCTTCATTTTCCTGCAGTCGATATACACGTGTTTATCCCTGGGGATTGATATTTGGACACAACAGTAGCTGGGAAAAGCAAATGAGCTTGCCAATATGCTGCAATATTGTGTCCTTTATGCCAAGATACAGAAGCTTAATATGTCAAATAGAATGAATAAAACCAAGAGTGATAACGAAGTTTATGAGCAACCTGACCTTAGAACAGGCTTGGTGTAGAACTCTAAACTGTGTCGAGTTCAACCTTTCAGTACAGATGTTCCTTTCTGGCCTGAACGGATCCAAATTATATAGTACAAAAGATAAATTACAACGGTTAGGGCCTCAGCGATATTTTAGACAATGGTGTAATGAAAGCATGCGATGTAACTGTTAAAATTGAAAACAAATGTTCAGTCCTAAAGGCAGAAATGTGTATGAGAGAAACAGCATTGTTCTGATTGCCTGGCTTCGGACAGAAGATCAAAGAGAAGCCCTTTTGTTCACCAGCAAGCCTCCTTCGAATCCCCTTCATTTCTTCAGATTTCACGTCTCCAGTTGTTTTCACGTGTCCTCCAGCCAGCCGATATTATCTATTACACACTTTCCACTTTCCCTTTACTGTCATACCAGCTCAGATAGGCTATGTGTCTAAGAAGATAAGAGAGCACAGACTGGTTTTCTAATGTCAAGCTTCTTTTGTAGGTATTATCATTTTCATCCTTGAAAGAAGCTTCAATATCCTAAATCTTGCTTTTGCTAAAATTGGCATTTTCCTAAAAATGAATTCAGGGAAATTGATCAGGAGTCTCTCTGTGCTTACATAGCAGCAACCCCTGTCCAATGAGTAGAATAATTGAGCAGTAAGACACCTGGACTGCCTAAAGTCCAGAAATGCAAACCTCCAGCCCTCACACTGGATGGGGCTTGCAGACATGTTTGCTTTCTAGTGTTTTGAACATCTGTTTATGCTACTTGCCAACATTTAAAAATCAGGAGACTCAAACAGCTACATATTGGGCTTTTCTTAACCTTCCTGAGGACCTGAAACCACTGACCTCCATTCCAGTGTGGTAATAATTAACAGGACAGCACTGGTAATGAGCTTTCAATATGCCACAGTCCCCACCATGCGCTATGTATCCAATACTGAGGCAGAGTGCTAGTTGCCATGTATTAGTTTTTCTGCACTATTTTTTTCTTATAAAAATACTCATTCTTAATACTCTTATTTTCCTAAAACGTGGGGAAAATTGGTCAGGAAGACCATAAATCTTCCGAGAAAAATGTATCGTATAGCTGGCCTGATTTACTCATTGATATTACCTACCTGGCTTCTGCAGCCTTTCAGTTTGTGATTCTGAATGCAGTCCTACTCATTTTTCAAAAAAAGAAAGAATGAATGACATTGAGGCCCAGAGAGGTAAGGTGAGCGAAGACTAGAATTCAGGGCCTCCAACAACGATTGTCCCTCTGTACAAGGTTACTTCTGTCATACAAGAATACAGAATCCTGAGAAGTAAAAGATGTGACTCCTACACTCTAGGAGGCTCAGGATGCACACATTGAAAAATACAAAAGAATCACAAGACAACCCAATGTACGCATATACCATTGATAGATAGTTTGTTGTAATTATATACACACTATAGGCATCAAGAGAGGTGTGAAAACTAGCAAGAGAGAGAAGGGAGACAGAGAGCTAAGAGAGTTCAGAGTGCAACTGGGGGTTTTCCCTTACCTTTTTGATTTGAGAGTGGAAGGAAAATTAAAACTTTGGTATTGGCTGAAATGCCAATCATTCTGACAGAAGTAAGAGCTTCTCAGTGGCCACGTGCAGAGACCAAACACACCATGCATCTCAGGAAAAGATAACATTAGGGACCCAGGCCTAAGGAGATACTCTTGTGATAAAAGCATCACGGCCCAGGTCCTGGATGAAGCTCAGCTTCGCCATGGAAAGACACAGAAATGCTTGCAAAGATGAAATCCTGTGCTATGTAGTCCCCAGGATCTTAGATTTTTAAAACCCATTAGATCCATCAATCAACACTTGCTTTGCAATTCCAAATGTTGATACATGTGAGCCTGTGTTGGCGAAAGCAAACCAAGGTAATGAGCCAGAAACAAAATTCACATTTTCATCAGCAACAGGAATGCCCAGGCTCAGTAACTTCTTCACTCTGTGTTGTCACCAACTTATGTCAAGGAGTACTGAGAAATCTTCATGATTAATTTTCCTTTCTAAAAACCATTTAAGACAACATTTTGCGTTTTTGTTCCAGATTTTCATTTATATGTAGGGCTTGCTTGTGAGTTTTTCTTTCTGACAAAGGTAAATCTAATGATATAGAATTTTAAAAGTTGCCTGATTGATCCTGCCAGTAGCATAAAAAAGAAAAATTTTTAACCTTTATTTAATAATTGTATTATTCACTACACAAGTAATACATGTATACTTTTGAAAATTAGTACAGATAAACAAAGGAAAAACTTATCAGTCATTTGTTATCACTATCCAAAAGTAAACGCTATTAAGAATTTGATGTATAATGTTCCAGACTTTTCATTTGTGTGTGTGCATGTATTCAAACATAGATTTTACTTACTTCCTTTCCAATATTATTTCTTAATATAACAATATAATGATTTTTGAGTACATGGGTTGTATAAAATAGAGAAAGAATTTTAAAATCATTTGTAATCCTACTACCTTACTATAACCACTTTTATTATTTTGGAATGTTTCTTCTTTTTATAACTTTTACTTTAAGTTCAGCTGTACATGTGCAGGTTTGTTATATAGGTAAACTTGTGTCATGGGGGTTTGTTGTATAGATTATTTTGTCACCCAGTTATTAAGTCCACTACTCATTAGTTATTTTTTCTAATCCTCTCCCTCCTTCTACTCTCTGCCCTCTGGTAGGACCCAGTTTGTGTTGTTCTCTTCTATGTGTCCATGTGTTCTCATTATTTAGCTCCCAATTACAAGTAAGAACATGTGATATTTGGTTTTCTGTTCCTGCATTAGTTTACTAAGGATAATGAACTCCAGCTCCATCCATGTTCCTGCAAAGGACATGATCTCGTTCTTTTTTATAGCTACATAGTATTCCATGGTGTAGATGTATTGATAGCATATTTTCTTCATATACTCTCACATTGATGGGCATTTAAGCTAATTCCATGTCTTTGCTATTGTGAATAGTGCTGCAATGAACATATTCGTGCATGTGTCTTTATGATAGAATGATCTGTCTTCCTTCTAGTACATGCCCAGTAATGGGATTGCTGGGTTTGAATGGTAATTCTGTTTTTAGGTATTTTAGAAACTTCCACATTGCTTTCTACAATGGTTGGACTAATTTACACTGCCATCGACAGTATATAAGCGTTTCCTTTTTCTCTGCAATGTCTCCAGCAATTGTCATTTTTTGACTTTTTCATAATAGTCATTCAGACTGGTGTGAGATGATATCTCATTTTGGTTTTGATTTGCATTTCTGCAATGATTAGTCATGTTCAGTTTTTTTTCATATGCTTGTTGGCTGCATGTATGTCTTCTTTAGAAAAGTGTTCATGTCCTTTGCGCACTTTTTAATGAGGTTGTTTTTGTCTTATAAATTTGTTCAAGTTCCTTATGGATGCTGGATATTAGACCTTTGTCAGATGCATAGTTTTTATATATTTTCTCCCATTCGGTAGGTTGTCTGTTTATTCTGTTGATAGTTTCTTTTGCTGTGCAGAAGCTCTTTAGTTTAATTAGATCCCATTTGTCAATTTTTGCTTTCGTTGCAATTGCCTTTGGCATCTTCATCACGAAATCTTTGCCTGTTTCTATGTCCAGAATGGTATTGTCTAGGTTGTGTCCCAGGGTTTTTATAGTTTTGGGTTTTACATTTAAGTCCTTGATCCATCATGAGTTGATTTTTGTATAAGGTGTAAGGAAGGTGTCCAGTTTCAATCTTTCAATAGATTGCATATGGCTAGCCATTTATCCCAGCACTCTTTATTGAATAGAAAGTCCTTTTCCCAATGATTGTTTTTGCCAGCTTTGTCGAAAATCAGATGGTCATAGGTGTGTGACCTTATTTCTAGGCTCTCTATCCTGTTTCATTGATCTATGTGTCTGTTTTTGTACCAGTACCATGCTGTTTTGGTTACTGTAGCCCTGTAGTGTCATTTGAAGTGTGGTAACGTGATGTCTCGGGCTTTGTTCTTTGTGCTCAGGATAGACTTGGCTATTTGGGCTCTTTTTTGGTTACAGTAAATTTTAAAATAGTTTTTTCTAGTTCTGTGAAAACTATCTTTGGCAATTTGATAAGAATAGCATTGAATCTGTACATTGCTTTGGGCAGTATGACCATTTTAATGATATTGATTCTTCCTATCCATGAGCATGGAATGTTTTTCCATTTGTTTGTGTCATCTCTGATTTCTTTGAGCAGTGTTTTGTAGTTCTCACTGCAGAGATCTTTCACCTTCCTGGTTAGCTGTATTCCTAGGTATTTTACTCATTTTGTGGCAACTGTGAATGGGAGTGCATTCCTGACTTGGCCTCAGTTTGATGGTTGTTGGGTACAGGAATGCTAGTGATTTTGTTACCAGTTGAGGGTCTTGACTATGAGTTGTCTAGGTTCTTGGTGTGCTGAACAAAAAATTGGATGAAACGTATGAACAAAGCAATGGAAGGTGAAAGCATCGATGTATTGAAGCAAAAATACACTACACAGGGTGGGAGTGGGCTTGAGCAAGTGACTCAAGAGCTCTGGTTGCAAAATCTTCTGGGGTTTAAGCACCACTTAGAGGTTTCCTATTGGTTATACCTTACGTAAATGAAGACTTGGCCCACGACAAATCGGAGGTTGAAATGAAGGCTTAACCTGTGACCAATCAGAGGCTGAAGTTACACCCTATGCAAATGAAGACTTGGCCCATGACCGATCAGAGGCTGACGTCTCCCTGTCTCCAGATCCTATTCTCCTGCCTCAATTTTTGTATGGCGATTTTGTATCCTGATACTTCACTGAAGTTGTTTATCAGCTTATAGAGATTTTGGGCTGAGACTATGGGATTTTCTAGGTATAGGATCATGTCATCTGCCAATAGGGATAGTTTGACTTCCTGTCTTCCTATTTGGATGCCCTTTATTTCTGTGTCTGGCCTGATTGCTCCGGCCAGGACTTCCAATACTGTGTTGAATAGGAGTGGTGAGAGAGCATCTTTGTCTTGTACCAGTTTTCAAGGGGAATGCTTCCAGCTTTTGCCTTTTCAGCATGATGTTGGTTGTAGGTTTGTCACAGATAGACTGTTACTTCTAACTTACTACATTTACTGTTATACTTTTTTATTTTTTAAATAAATTTAATTGTGATATTTATGTTATGGAGTTCATACAAACAGTAAAATGGTTACAATAGTGAAGCAAATTAACAAAGCCATTATCTCATATAGTTACCCCTTTTGTGAGTGTGTGGCAAAAGCAGCTAAAATCTACTCATTTAGCAGGAATCCCAAATACAGTATAATTGTATTAACTATAGTCCTCAAGTTCTACATTAGATCTCCAGAGTTGTTCATGCGATGTAACTGCTGCTTTGTATTCTCTGACTTACATCTTCCCATTTTCTACCACAATGATATCCACCCACCATATCATCCCTGGTAACCACTGTTTTATTCTCTATTCTATATATTTGAACTTTTTTTAGATTTCACATACAGGTGAAATTATGCAATATTTTTCTTTTGGTGTCTAACTTATTTCACTTAGCATAATGTCCTCCAGGATCATCTATGGTATAGAAAATGGAAGAATCTCTTTTTTTAAGGTGAAATAATATTCTGTTGTATACACACAAATACCGTTTATCCATTTATCCATGAACAGATACTGAGGTTATTATGTCTTGGCTATTGGAACATGGACGTACAGATACCTTTACGAGGTAGTGATTTCATTTCCTTCGGGTATATGCCCAGCAAAGGGATTGTTGGGTCATACAGTAATTCTATTTTTAATTTCCCTAGAAATCGCCATACTGTTTTCCATAATTGCTGTGCCAATCTACATTCCCACTAACAGTAAACAAGAGTTCCCTTTGTGTCCGGAATTGGTTCCTTCTGGTGGGTTCTTGGTCTTGCTGACTTGAAGAATGGAGCTGCAGACCCTCCTGGTGAGTGTTACAGTTCTTAAAGATGGTGTGTCCAGAGTTTGTTCCTTCAGATGTTCAGATGTGTCTAGAGTTTCTTCCTTCTGGTGGGTTCGTGGTCTTGCTGACTTCAGGAGTGAAGCTGCAGACCTTGGCAGTGAATGTTACGGCTCTTAAAGGTGGTGCATCTGGAATTGTTTGTTCCTCCCGGTGGGATCGTGGTCTCACTGACTTCAGGAATGAAGCTACAGACCCTCCTGGTGAGTGTTACAGCTCATAAAGGTAGTATGGACCCAAAGAGTGAGCAGCAGCAAGATTTATTGTGAAGAGCAAAAGAACAAAGCTTCCACAGCACGAAAGGGGACCCAACTGGGTTGCCCTGCTGGCCTGGGTGGCCAGCTTTTATTCCCTTATTTGGCCCTGCCCACTTCCTGCTGATTGGTCCATTTTATGGAGTGCTGATTAGTCCGTTTTTACAGAGGGCTAACTGGTGCGTTTACGAACGTTTAACTAGACACAGAGCCCTGATTGGTGTGTTTTTACAGAGTGCTGATTGGTGCATTTACAAACCTTTAGCTAGACACAGAGCGCTGATTGGTGTGTTTACAATCCTTAACTAGAAGAAAAAGTTCTCCAAGTCCCCACCCCACCTAGAAGCCCAGCCGGCTTCACCTCTCACCTTTCTTCCATACCCTCGCTAACATTTGTAATCTTTTGACTTTATGGTGATAGCAAGACTTCTATTTTTATTTTAAAATGCTGAAAACTCAGAAAAGGAAAAATTATCCCTAATCTAATTTCACCCCCAGGAGTAATCCCTGTTCATAATTAGATTCTTATTCTTCCGAACTTCTTTCCAAGTTTATACAAATCTATTTTTTACAAAAAATAATGGTATCATACTTTATGTATTGTGTAACATTTGCTTATTTTTTGCTCAATAATAATATCTCGGTTCAATAAATATATAGCCACATTAACATTCTTAAATGTTTGCAGAGTATTCCATTGTAAGACTGCAGCAATTCCCTATCCCCTTGTATTGCCAAGCATTTAAGCTGTTTTCAGTTGATCACTATGACTTTTTTAAATCCAAAATAAACATGTTTATACACACATTGCACACATATCCAATTGTTTTCTTTAAGGTACATTTCTAAAAAATAGATCTACCAAACAAAAGGTATGGCCTCCAATAATTTGGGTCTGATAATGCCTTTTTCCCTATTCCTTGGTTATACTGGCCATTGGCAATTCCACAATAGAATTGATTTGTTTTGTTTTTAATTTGTATTACTTTCTTTAGAAGTAATAATGAAGCATTTTAAAATTGTTTATTGGCCATTTTATTGCTTTATTGAATTTCCTGCCCTAGCAAATTTTTCTGTAGGAGAGATAATCATTCTATCATTTACTTGAAAGAGCTCTTCTCTTTACATTTTGTCATATGTAGCAACACTTGTCGCAGCTGATGGTGTTTTACCTTGGTTTAGGCTCTATTTTTCCATGCCTCAGTTTTAAATATACCAATATCCACCTTTCCTTCATGGTTTCTGCCTTCAGTCATGCTTCAAAAGTTCTTCTTCACTCTGAGATTTCATGGTTTTCACCTATAATTTCCTCTAAATGTTTTGAACATTTTATCTTTTACTTTTAAGTCTTTAATACACATGGAATTTATTTTTATATAAAATATGAGTTAGGAATATAACTTTATGTTTTGCAAAAAGAGTAAGTCGATTTTCCCAACACATTTATTTAGTAATATATTCTCCCACTGACTTGAGACAATATCCGTTCTGTCATATTATTAGACATAACTGAGTCTGTTTTTAAACTTTCTAATCTATCCCATTGTCTGTTTGCTATTGTGCCAAGACCCTTCAGTTTTTTGCTTTTTGTTTTTGTTTTTGAGACGGAGTCTTGCTCTGCCCCGCAGGGTGGAGTGCAGCGGCGCGATCTCGGCTCACTGCAAGCTCCGCCTCCCGGGTTCACGTCATTCTCCTGCCTCAGCCTCCCGAGTAGCTGGGACTACAGGCGCCCGCCAACACGCCCAGCTAATTTTTTGTATTTTTGGTAGAGACTAGAGACGGGGTTTCACCACATTAGCCAGGATGGTCGCGATTTCCTGACGGCGTGATCCACCCGCCTCAGCCTCCCAAAGTGCTGGGATTACAGGCGTGAGCCACAGCGCCTGGCCGACCCTTCAGTTTTAATTTACTGAGATATTATAATTTATAGTGATTCCAGATTAGTACCCTGTTCTTTTCTTAAACAATTTTTCCTATTTTGGCTTTTTTTTTTTTCTTTTTCTCAGAAGAACCTCAGAATGATTTTTCAATTCGGTGCCTTTTTTAAAAAGCCCCATTTAGGTTTTGACATAAATTACAGTAAATGTATAAATTAATTTAGGAATACAAACTCATTTTTAAAATTAAAATGCATCCCAGCAAAACTTCTAGAAGAAATTGAGATGTTAAAGGAAAAACAAAAGAACTGTGCATTTTATCAGAGATTTCAAGAATTTGAAGGCTTGTGTTATTAGTTTAGTCAAGTATGATATGGCTGAGAAAACCTAATACACAATGGCATTGTTATGATTCTACTGTTACAGGTGAGGAAACTGAGTCCAAATAAAGCAACAACCACCACCACCAGAAGATCAACTAACAGCTGAGGAGCATTCATCATATTGCGGCCCCTAGTGTTTTACACACATTGTCTCATTTTTTCCTTTTATTTGAAAAGAGGAAGACTTGATTCCCTTTACCTTCAAAATTGCTGAAAGTAATTTATGGGACAGCAGATAGATACCAACTTTATTGAGGGGTTCTTGCCAGATCCAAACCAAGAGCAATTTAGGCCCATTTCAAATTTTAAATCAAACTTTTTTTTTTTTAAGAGGAAATGCATTCTTTATCTCTGTTGGTTTAAGATTATGTAAACAGAATTTATGTGCTCAGTGACCCCACTTCATTGATTTGACAGGGGTAATTCCTATGTAAGAATGAGCTATTTCTCTAATATATTGAGTAAATGCTTCCATGACAGCATATTTTCTCCATTCCTTTAATTAAATGGGCAATGAGTTGAAATGCAAAGGACTTTCTTTGAAATAGATGATCCATCCCCAACTCTCCATGTATCTTATTTGAAAAAAAAAGAGAGAGAGAGAAAGAGAGCGCAACAGTGGAGGAGCAAGTTAAAAGTATCAATCCTAAAACTCCCCTAAAAGTTTGCCTGAGTGATATTGGAGGAGAGGTAGGTGACCTGCAGAGAGAGACCCAGTAAACACCTTCCCGCAGTGTTCATGTCAACACTTTGGGAGGCATTGCAGGGTCACAGAAAAGCCCTGTCTTGAAGCCTCACTGAGCAGTGTTCACATTGCCTGGACTTACAGAGGATGAATGCTCCTTTAACAGGGTTATGCCATTCCTGTTGTATGAGCCTGAGACTTGAAGGCTGACATAGACAGAGGTGAGGGAGAAAGAAGACACCAGGCCACCACATCAGTCTAATGGGCTCTGGCAATCAATGGGGTGGCAGGGTCACAGCCAGGTCACCCTCACATTCAACTCCCTAGGCAAGTCCCTCCTTGACTTAAAGGTTAGCCCCATGCTTACTTAATTGATGAGAAGCCAGAGAAGGCAGTGGATGTGCATAAGGGCTTGGGAATCAGCCAGCCAGCTTGAGTCCTGGATGCCCTACTTAACTTCTCCAAACTTCCATTTATTCATCAGAGCAGCAAAGATAATACCCCTCTCTCATAGGGCTATTGAAAGATTCAGAGAAAAAAAACATTTATGCTAAATGCCTGGCACATAGTAAGTACTCAATAAATGGTAGCTATTACTGTGTTTCTCAAGTAAGATTTGTCTTAATCATTTTCATGAAAAAGTAAATCTCTATTGCTCTTAAGTCTGTTTCTAAAGGAATGATAGGATCTCAGAATTGAAAGGGCCTTAAGAATTATTTAGTCTTTCTTTTATGCTATGTCCTCAAAACTTTAACGTAGAACTATAGTTTTCACAGATAACAAGCAAGCAGCCCGGATACAGGGAGCTCAAGAGAGGCCTCATTTTATGCTGCACAAAAATCAAAAGGCTAATCACTTTGTGTTTAAACTCTGTGTCAACTCTGACCAATTCTAACAAAATGTTCAGGTTTAATACCAGTAAACTTTTTGTGATTTTTTTTTATCTTTATATTACTGCCTTCGGTATGTAAGCCCCACCACATATAATATTGTAAAAAAAGGAAGTCCACTTTTAGAAGACACATCTGCCAAAGAAAAAGAGGGAAAGAAAATCTCACACCACACCAAAACAGTGGTTAAATTGGTTATGTAAAGGTACATGTGAGCGGAGGCACTGTGGATGCACTCAAGAGCACCTATGTAATTTTGAGAGTACAGTGCAAAATGAAAATGCAGATCTCCTTGTTCAAAACTTATTACAAATTTCAAAACAACAAAAGACCATTATGCCAAACTCAGAGCCCTGTGCAACTGTATAGGCCGCATGTCCTTGAAACCAGCCCTGGATGCACACTCACACGTGGCCCTGAGCCTCGCGGTGGGCCTGCACATCGAAAGACGGTTCGTGCTGCAGACCAGTAGGAGGATGCAGCAAGTGGAACACATTCTCCTATTGTCAACTGCTAAAGCACTAACAATAAACTAGAAACATTGCCTTTGGCCACAGTGAAACTGGCTTTAGTTCGGAATTAAATCAAGCTAAGATTAACTGAAATTGTCTCATCCTAATTTCTACCTAGACAGGAATTCTAATGCTTTCAGTCTCAGAATAAAATGATATATGAGTATAGCAAATACCATTTTACCTATTTAGGAAAACACTATAAAACTGACACACACACAAAAAAGTCACTGAAGGAATTTCATGACTTTAGCCAAAATGAATATCCAAAATACCTGTAAGACTGAAGTTAAGGCCCAAGTGATTTAAGGCCCAATTAGCAAAATGACTACATCAATTATCAAGATTTTATTATAATTGGTGAGTAGGTGATTAGGTATACAGTATTCCTAATAGTCTAATCTAACTTATGGGAGATGTGACTATTAATGTTTGCTTTGAGGAGATATATGCAAAATTCACATTCAGTGAAATTCCCCAGTCAACATACAGGAAGATGCTGAAAAATTAGTAAAAGCGAGCTGAATTTAAATCTTAAATAAAGTTATTCTGAGTCATGAAAACAAGTGATATATACAAATGACAAAAATGTGCATTATATGAAATCTAAACTGATTCAAGAGCAAATATCTTTACCTGATTTGTTTGAAGAACTTTTATTTCCAATATGGTTATTCTGAAAATGGAGATGTTCTACTAAATTAAGGAGAGGTAAATTACATAAGTTCAGTATAATAAAGTAAAGGAATAGGAAATAATACCTTCTATGTAAGTTCAGTTCGATGTTTGTACAACATGCCAAGAATAATAATTTACCATGTGTTTAACTCCTAATGCCTTCAGACTAGGAAATTCTGATACCCTTGGCCAAGGCTGCCTCATGAAGTCCTTGTATAAGGGTACTTAAAACCAATCTCAAAGAGTTTTCTCTCTCTGGCTGCAATTCCTCAAACTTTAGACTTTAAATGTAAAACCTACCACTTACTTTATCCTAAGACCATGGCACCTGGTCTTTTTCTGAAAGTTCTGAGATCTAAACTGAGTCCCTGAATTTTGAGATGAAGTTGTAAACCGTGCTTGATTTTGGCAGGTGATGGGACGCCGAAGATTAAGTCCAAACCTAGAAACACTCCCCAATTGTACAGACATTATGAGCCCTAAAAAGACATCTGTGTATCACCTTTAAATGTCCACCGTCTGGATCAAACAGCTTGCTTGGGTAGCCAGGGTGTGCCCATCATTCAATGGGCAAGACCATGAGTGCAGGGTCTTTGGCTTGTTCAGCTGTGGAAAAAAAAAAAAAAAATGTTGAATGAAAGCATTAACAAAGACAAAGCATTTATTGGGTCCCTGCTCTAGGTCAAATCTATGTGATGTACTTTTCAGATACCTTCTTACATTTAATGCTTACTACCCTTCTGCAGAATAGATTTGAGATATTTTGGATGATTAAGGGAAGCATGACTAAGTAGTTTGTCCAAGGACACAATTGGTGATCAAGCTGGAACTGAAGCCAAAGTCTTCTATCCCCAAGACCATGCTCTTTTGATGATGCCACAGAAGAAATTTCTGAACTGGTTTTGTCTTTTGTTGTATTATAACATCTCATTCGACTTCAGAGTTTTTGAAGTGCAATCTCTCCAATAATACTGGTAATATAAAGCACATACTTTCAATTATGAAATCTGTTGGGATGGGTTTCCAACCCCTATTTTCCTACCACATTTAGCAAATAACAGTCAAAGATCAAGGTGAAAAAAAAATGAGATCGAAGTTTTTTGACAGCTTCCTTCTACTGAGGAGTATAACTAGTTGAATGACCAATAAACAATTATGATCAAGCAAACTAAGTGAAATTCCTCCTGCCCCCCCACCAAAAAAAATTGAGGACTTCAAATTTGGAAGTCTAATTTTATAGTTTTAATAACAAACTATAAAAGCACACATGTAATAACACCTGTCCAAAGCTAAGTGTTCAAGAAACACTTATGTGAAAAGAAGTTACATTCTGATTTTCCCGAAAGGGAAAAATTGTCACCCCCTTAAATAGCTATCCAATCATTTAGCCAAAGACAGTCCCAAAACCAATGGCAAGGTGACTGCCTACCTATGCCTACATTTTCACACAAGTACACTCAGCCAATGAGAATCAGAGAGAAGATAATGACAATCTTTCTTCACATTCTTCTTGTTGCTTAAATAATGTTTTCCTTTTAAGAGTGGTAAATCACTCTCTTCTGAGAAATGGGCTGTTAATTTGAGTAAGCTGCATTTCCTTCTCCCTGCTTCGTTGTGTGTGTGTATGTATACACATACATACATACAGATATATACACATATTCTTTCTAAATCATTTGAGAGTAAGTTGTATACATAATTCTTCTTTACTTGTTAAAACTTCAGTGTATATTTTACACAAACGAGAATGTTATCATACATAACCACAGTAAAATTTTCAAAATTGGGAACATTGATACAATACTATTGTCTTCATGCCATATTCCAGTTTCACCAATTGTCTGAATAACGTCTTTTATAGTAATTTTCTCCCTTTTCTTCAGGATCCAAACCAGGATCACACGTTGCATTTAGTTGTCATGTATCTTTAGTCTCATTTAATCCAAATCGGTTACTCAGCCTTTCTTTGTCTTTCCCTGATCTTGACATTTTTACAAAATAACAGGCCGATTATGTTGCAGTATACCCCTCAACTTGGATTGGTCTGGCATTTTCTAGTAAGCAGATTAAATTCAGGTTATACATTTTCTTAGCAGGAAAGGCATAAAAATGATACTGTGCCCTTCCCATGAGACCATATCAGGAGGCTTATAATATTGGTTATCCCATGAATGGTGATGCTCACTTTGATCACTTGGTAAAGGTGGCATCTGCCAGGTGTTTCAGTGTAATGTTATCATTTTTCTTTAACTAATTGATAAATAATTTGGGGAGATATTTTGAAACTATCTTTTGAAACTTTGAAAACTGTTCCTTATCAAATTTTTACCCACTACTTTTAGCATCTATTAATGATCCTTTCCTGGTGATTACAAAATGGTGGTTTTTTTTTTTTTTTTTTTTGACTTCATCAGTCCTCATTTTGTCTACATTTATTAGTTTGATTTCTTCTGTAAGAAAGAGCTTTCTCCTCCTCCCCTCATTTATTTGTTTGTTTATTTATTATTAATATAGACTGATGAATTTTTGTTTTGTTCAATGTGTTATTATCCATTAATGTTTTGTTTTTTGATGATCAAATCCACAAACACTTTAAATATGATGGTAGAAACAAGGACCATGTCTCAAATGTGAAAAAACTTCGACAGCTTTGAATGTAAAATAAATTGCTAAGAAATCAAACAAATTTGTTCTTTATTTCCTACCTTCCTAAAAGAGTCAGATGTTAAAAAAAGAAAGCTTAGTGGAAATGTTAAAAAATAAGAAAATAAAAATTCATCATAAAATTGGATATTGATATGAAAGGGGCAAGCCTTGAAATTATAGTCAAGTGGCCATGACTGCCTTCATAAAAACTTTCACATCTTTTGCCTTTCATCTTTCTGGGCCTTGTTACAAGGAGGCTTAGGGTGCATACACAGACTTTTTATCAGATCAATCAATCTCCCACAGACCAGGTGCTATGTACATTTACTGAATTGCTGTTTGAGATCACGTAGTTATAATCACTGTTGGTTAGTTTAATTTAATACAGAAAGACATTTTAGATGATCAAAAGCCTTCCCTTCATGAACAACAAAAAAATCAAATGTAGTCTTTTTAAAAAGTATTTCCCTTTAATGAACATAGTATAGCTTAGGGTTCTATCCCTTACTTCTAGATCAGATGTTCTCTACCTTGTGAATTTGCAGCCCTCTGATTTTGTTTCAATGTTATCGTATGTTCAGTGCTTGAACTTAACATGGAGATATTGCTATTTTTATTTCTCAAAAGTAGCACCAAAATGCTTACCACTATCAACTAAAGAGCTAGCATTTACTGAGCACTTACTATTTCCCAGTCACACCGCAAAGCATTTGCATTCATTATTTCACTTAGTTCTTAAACCGCACAAGGAAATAAATTCAGATGAGGATGTTGAGGCTGTAAAGGGCTGAGGCACCTGTCCAGTGTCTGACAGGTGTCTGATATGTTTTGGACAAGTAATTGTGAGAAAGCTCCAGCCAGTCTCTCCAGAGTCTCCAAGGTGCTGTAATGCCCCTGCCAGAGGTGAAGAAGGAGGGGTTCTTTGTCTGAGAACAAAACCAAAATCCTTGATCCCAGTCCGCCACACGATGTTATACCTCTTGAGCCATACTCAAGAAAACTCACTCCCCAGGATTGGTTCCCCTGGAATATCCTTCCCCAGGATGGGGATCTAAGCTGGACTGCCTGAACTGCTCAGGTTCTCAACCTCAATTTTATCTTGGACTCCTCTTTCTCCCTCTCTTTCCCTTCCTCCTCACCATATCCAATTAGGTGTCAAATCCTAGCAAGTCTGCCTCCAAACAGTCAGATCCGTTCTCTCCTTTCCACTGACCCGCTGCTAGTTACCCCACTCACTATTCACCTCCCTGCTGGGCTCTCTATTTCCTCTTTGGTCCTCCCCTTCAATCTTTATACTTGCAACAGCAAAGTTGTCTCAAACAGCCTGGATCATGACGTTCACCTTCTCCGAAACACAAAAAGACTTGCTTGCAACATGATTTCTTGTCAGCGTGGCATTCGGAGATGCCTGACATTTGGTCCTTACCTGCCTCACCAGTTTACTAGTCCCCACTCCAGGCCCTCCACCTTCACTCCATATGCACTGCCATACTTGCAATTTCCTAAGCCATCCCTCCACATTCCAGCTGTCCCTCTACCTGGAACATCCTTCTTCTTCCACTCTTCCCTTCAGTCCACAATCCTCACTCCTGCTGTTGGTCTCATTTCTTCCTGTCAAAGACCTACATGCATAGTGAGGGCAAGGCCAGGCTTAAAAGAGTCAAAACCAGGCTACAAATTATCTATTATGTAAGAAATACTTCAAAACTCCTTGTTCAAAAAGGGGCTGCCTTAGTCAGGTTTAATCTCTCTTTCCTAGATAAGCCTGTTTCATTCTCTTTATGATTCTGTAGCTGTGCTTATCAAATTCTGCCACGCGTGAAAGCTAACTGTGCACACCTCCAACTCTCCCACTAGATTGTGAATGCTTGAGAAGTGATAGCCATCTTAAACACCTTTGTTTCCTTACAGGCAGATGTTGAACCGAGTCTCCAGTTATTGGTAGGAAAGTTTGTGGTTATAGTAAGATGATCTTTTATTTGTCTGTAATAGGTAAAAGTTATGAGATAGACAGATATATATCTTAATTACATATATTTGCTATAAATATATATATATGCAGTTATATATAGTTACATATGTATATATAACTATGACTAATAGTAAAAACTAATAAATGTCTATCAATTAAATAAACTAAAGGTGTTGAGCGTAAATAGCTAATTATAAAATTTTATAAACCACACTTTCATACTCGAGATTTGGCATCCACCCATCATTATGTAATGAGATAGTTATAGAACTTACATGGTTCTCTTCAATTACAAAATGAATACATTGAAAATGTGAAATGAAGTGTATATCTTTTAATATATAAAGAGCTGTTACAAATAGGAAGGAAAGTGCTAATTGCACAAAACAATAAAACAGGCAAACGGTGCTAACAGCCACTTTTCAAAAAGTGAATATAAATGACTAATAGACATTAAAATTGCTTACTAGTAATCACAAACTGCAAGTTAAAATAATGGTGCATCTTTTTTAAATCTATCAACTTGGCTAAATTTTTCAAAGCTCATGACCATTCTCTCTTCTAAATTGTTATAAACTCTCTAGAATGTATTTTGGTGATATGTATCAAGAGATTTAAAAGATTCTTACTATTTGGCCCAATATCTGCTCTCCTGGAAATCTATCAAGAGAAAAAAATCAGAAATGTAGGTAAAGATTTCTGTTAAAAAATTATCATCACAGAGTTATTCATAACAATAAAAAAATGGAAAATCTAAATTATTAAATAATAAGAAAAATTGTATAACATCTATACAGTGGAATATTTTGCAATCATTAAAAATAACATTTTCAAAACCTATTTAATAATGTGTGAAATGACCAAAAGTAACAGGATAAAATAATTATACATTATGATCCTATTTTTGTTAAAATTGTTTGGTGAGATAACAGGTAATTTTTTTCTTTATACACATCTACTTTGTCCAAGTTTTTACACAGACAAAATAGTTTTTATTCTTTAAACCCAAAATGAAAATAAAAAGCGATACTTAATTGTCTTATTCCCAGTAGGAACCAAAACTCGAAGACCAAACAAGTCGGTTTTTTATTTCCTCAGAGAGTGAAAACAACCAACTTCAAGAAACTGCCAGAATGCTGCTGTAAGCTCCCATTTCAAAGAAATGGTATGGTGTTTGTAATGGATAAATTTGAAGAGACAGCCAGTATTATTCTCATCTGTGATATATCATTTCTGCCTCTGATATAATCTTTAAAAAGAAAAAAAAATCCACTTCCACTTCCCTTTAACTCCGTTCAACTGTACAGACTCCACTTGGTAATAAAAACAGCCTTAAAACCATGTGCCTCATTATTTCACAGCTACTAACCATAAATAACAGTCTCATACTTTGGGGATTATAAATTATTCACATGAAAGTAATGCCAAATTATTAAAAGCCATTTGGATGAATCTGTGACCTCCTTTGACAGCCACTGTTTTGAGTGACAGCCTGCAAGTTGGTGTGGTCAAAGCCGGTATGGACTAGCCAAGACAAGCTCTTCCTCTTACTCACCAAGTGACTTTGGTTTGAAGCCAGATGAACTACGATTCTGAGAAGAGAAAAAGTATTTTTCCATTCTGGAGCTCTGTTTGGGGTGATAAGTGTACCTTGGGATATAGGAATACTCTTAATTCTTAATAGTTAACAAATCACTTTCACATTATTAAACCTAAACACTTGCCTTTTTTTTAAGAATTGCTGAGATACCTGGATTTTTTTGGTGATACAAAATAGCTTCTGGTATAAATGCAAGAACGAAGAACATTTACTTACAATGTAGTATGAGAAAGAACTATTCATTTTGTCATACTTTTGTAGTGAATAGCATTTTGCTAAATGATACATATAGCAGAGCATAAAACCGAAAACACATACTTTTTTGTTTGTTTGTTTGTTTCTTGAGATGGAGTCTCGCTCTGTCCCCCAGGCTGGAGTGCAGTGGTGCGATCTCGGCTCACTGCAGCCTCCGCCTCGCAGATTCAAGTGATTCTCCTGCCTCAGCCTCCCAAGTAGCTGGGACTACAGGTGCGTGCCACCATGCCAGGCTAATTTTTTGTGTTTTTGGTAGAGACGGGGTTTCACCGTGTTAGCCAGGATGGTCTCGATCTCCCGACTTCATGATCTGCCCACCTTGGCCTCCCAAATGCTGAGATTACAAGTATGAGCCACCACACCTGGCCATAATCAGAACTTGACTCTCATATGATCACTTCCATGTAGTAACAGGTGACCGAGCTCAGAATTCTGTAAGTACATCCTATCAGCATTGCCTTCCCTTTGGAAAGCCATATCTTTGCTCAGCTTGTAGTAAAAGATGCTAATTTGATCACACTGATTCCTTTTAATGCAAAGACTGAATTGTTTTTAGACCACTGGTGATTAATGTGGGTATTGATTAGCTGATCAATAAGGCCACAGTGTCTAATTATTGATAATCCCTCTCCAAATGAAAGATCGAGTGTAAGGAGTCCCAGTTACAGAGTTCAAAGTACAAAGTGATTCAATGTGATGCTCGGTAATTGAAAGTCAAACTAATCCCATAAATTAAATCACAACAATCCATAACATTTACCTGATAAATCCTTCGGAAGCTGTATTTAATTTTTACTATCCTGGACTTGTTTCCCCCTCTGAATGTCTTAAAGCACACAACTTGTTGAGGGAGGTAAAAATTATTCTAAAGTGATTTGTCTTTATGAAGTAAGGGATCTAATGGCACCATCACTGATGGTTACATGTTTGGAAATAATGGTTTCAACTCCATATCACATCACAGGATGAAGAATAAAGAAAACTTACCGTGAGTGCTCAAGAGAATGAAGACTATCTCTAATACTTAGACTCACAGACCTGAAGATTATGAGATTATGAACTCTCCCTCTTGCTCTCCTATAGTTTAAAAGACTTATGATTGTCATACAGCTAGCCAGAGGGCAGGACTGGCTTGGGGATCTCGGTCTGTTGCAACTGCTGCTCTTTCTTGTCATGTAAAGAGTAGGTAAGCATTATTTTGAAGTAGGGTCAAAAACGTACTCATATAGTCAATGGCCATGATATGCAATAAAAATAAAATTTCTTTTATATTCTTAGACAGTTCTCAGTTTGCTCCAACATCCCTGCAATTTCCACTGGCAATGTGGGGGCAAGGTGAGGAGACCTTGCCAATGAAAGAAAGATCTCCGTTTGAGGTTACCTCAGTCTCTTTTAGGTACATGCTTGATTTGGAAAATCTTTGGAAAATCATTTCTTCCTCCTCTCTTGCTCCCCGTCGAGACTGCATGAGGGACTTATGAGTGGCTTATGCGACCCCATGGGAGTGAGAGAGGAGAGATTTGGATCTGTGTGGGCTTTTGCCTGTCTACTGAAATTCACTAAAGTCTGCCGGGGGTGGCGGATCTGATTCCTTGGAGCTCTGTACTGTTCACTACTAAGGCACAGCTCCCCCTGCCTAGTACTTTTTCTTTTGCAAATTTTATTTGGGCACATTTGATATCTGCAAAATAATCAGCATAATATATATATGAGTTAGAAAGTATAACAATAAACACTCATGAATCCACCACCAACATAAGAAATAATCAGTGCCACTGAAATCTCCTATCAGTCTCTTCCCAGTCCCCCCAATCTGCTTCCACCCAGGTGTAATCACTCTTCTTAAGTTTTCTGTTTATCATTCCTTTCCCTTATCTCTACAAATTTATAATATGGACTTACGTGCTCAAAAAGTATAGCTTTTTGTTTTGCTTGTCTTTGAATATCATACTGTGGTTCATAGTGTACGCATGCTTTACGGCTTACTCTCTTTTACTCAAGATTCTCGGATTCATCTATTCTTATCTCTGTGAATTCTTAAGCCAAAGTCCCAGTTGATGAGAACAGAGTCTCCAAGGAACCCACATTGCATTTTCATCTTGCCTTTGCTCCTCAAAAACATTCCCCTTCCTCCCACTGTGCTGAGGTTTCTACATCCTCCTCCTATCTGGTGAGAACATCTCTTTCATCATATTCTGTCCTCTCTGCACAATTATTTAGAGTAAAACTCTGTTATACATCCATTAATCAAACCAGGCTGTTTGTATGCAAATGGAAACTTTATAAAATTATAAATTTAGGAAATCTCACTCTTTTCCAAGAAAGCTTAGCTTTTGGACTTCTATTTCCAGATAAGGCAGTTTACCTTGCATCAATCCAACCTTCACATCAAAACATCTTAAAAACTGTATATAGTGCTTTGTTGTTGTTGTTGTTAAGAAGGTACTTGAAGCCATCAAAGAGCAACCAAAGCATCCCAGACTTGAGGATCCAAGATCTCAGAGAACAGTGAAAGATACTGAGAGTGAGCTTGACTTTCTCCGCCTTCTCTCCTCATAAAGCATTTGCCAATTTGTAAGAGGTTCAGATAAGTGGCTTTAAAGAAAGTGGCAGCTCAGCACTCGTGTCAATAAATACAGAGGGGTGAATTAAGTATCCATATGGAGAAAAAATTAATCTTGACCCTCTACCTTGTACAAATACACAGAAATTAACTCCAGATAGATTGTAGACATATATGGGAAAAGTAAAACATCAAAGCTTTTAGGGGATGACATAGGAGAATGTCCTCATGACCTATAGGTGGGCAAGGATTTCTCAGACAAAATACAAAAGCTTTAAAATCAATCATAAAGGAAAAGATTGATAAATAAGACCACTTTAAAATTAAGAATGCTTTTTATGAAAAGACACCTTTAAAAGCATAAAAAGGTAAGCTAATAGTGGAAGAAGGTATATTTCCGACAAAAAAATTTATTTACAAAGGTATAGAGATCTATAAGTCAACAAGAAAAAACTGCCAAAACAATTTTAATGAGAAAAATAAACAAACCAAAAAGACCACTTGAATAAGCATCTTACAAAAGAAGACAGATAAATGGCCAGTAAAATATGAAAAGGTGGTCAAAATAATTAGCCACTAGGAAAATACAGTTTAAAACCACCATGAGATCCTACCAGACACACAAAAAATAGTTAAAATAGGGCAGACAAGTCACAGTAGCAAGTATTGGCACCCAGAATTTTCACTTACTGTACTGAAAAATAAATTGTGGTATGGTCATAAAATGAAATACTATACATCAGTGAAATTGAAGAAACTAGTCTGCACACAACAGTATGGCTAAATCTCACAAACCTAATTTTGAGAGAAAGAATTCAGATAAAAATTACCAAATACTGGATGAGTCATTTTAAACAAAGTTCAAATATAGGCAAAACAAAACTATGGTGATAGAAGTTAGATCAGTGGTTACTTCGCTGGGACATAACGAGAGGGAGGGAGCAGAGAAACTTCTGGACCACTGGTAAAACTCTTTATCTTGATGTGAATAGTGGTTACCCAAGTGCATTCACTTTGCAGAAATTCATCAAGCTGGACACTCATGATTTGTGCACTTTTTGTCACTATGTTTTATTCAATTGAAAAGTTTACTTTAAAAAAAAAAAGAGCCTATCTTTTGAGACAATTATCTTAGTGCAGATCAGAAGTTCTATTTCATCATTGAATCTTTCTCTCTTCTTATTCTGCCTCTGGCTGGATAGAAGAATCATGTAAAAGGAAGTACAAAAAGGAAAAGAACGTTAATATAATTCAAAAATATTATCCCTGTTACACTTTTCATAAAGCCTAGAATCAAAAGAACAGAAACAGGTGTAAATTAAAACTGTAATATAATTCTTCAAGATAATGGCAAAAATATCTTTGAGAGGATATGCTTTGTGGTAATGAGGATGTTTGAATATAGACATTCTATATAGTATTGGTACATGCATTCTGGAGGACAATTTGGAAAAGAAAAAAAAAAAAAAACTTGAAAATGCATACTATTTGACCTAACAATGGCCTTCCTGGGAATCTGACTTAAAGGAAAGAAGATCTGTGCAGGGATTTACTCACAAAGCTTTCTTTGCAATATTCTTTTTAAAATATAAAGAAATGTAGAAAAAAAATCTGTTCAAGAGTAAAAAAATTATGCCGCATTTATATATAAAATTGTAGAAAAATCTCTATTGAGAAAGCATGATGTTCATACGTATTTTTCATTATTTTTACTTGACAAGTAGTTGTTTATATTAATGGAGTATTATGTGATAGCTCGATATATGTACACATTATGGAATGGTTATATTAAGCCAATTAACATATCTATCACCTCACATACCATTTTTTAGTAAGAACATTTAAAATCTATTTTTAAAACAATTTTGAAGTGTACCATCCATTATTATTAACTATGGTCACGTTGCTGTGCAATAAGTCTTCAAACTATATTCCCCCTGTGTAACTGGAACTTTGCAGTCTTTGGTCAACTTCTTCTCGTTGCCCATCTCCCCACTCCCAGCCTCTGGTAACCATTATTCTACTCTCTACTTTTTCTAAATTCAACTTTTTATAGATTCCATGTATAAGTGAAATCACATGGTCTTTTTCTTTCTGTGCCTAGCTTATTTCACTTAGCATAATGCCCTCCAAGTTTGTTCATGTTGCCACAAATGAAAATTTCCTCCTTTTTTAACACTGAGTGGTATTCCATTGTGTATATACACCACGTATTCTTTATCCATTCATTCATTGATGGACACTTTAGGTTGATTCTATATCTTGGATACCGTGAATAAAGCTACAATGTTCATACTTTGTTATGCGCGAGAAAAAGCAAGTCATTAAACATAAGTAGACAAGACAGGATTTCACTTTGTTAATATGCACTGAAGAAAAGTCCAGAAGAGCACACTTTAAAGAGGAAGAATTACCTGTGAATGGCAGAGTCATTTGCTCATTAATTAACTAAACATTTACTCTATACACCAGGCCCGATATTTGAGAACACATGTATCAAGATAGGCACATACTCTGCCAATACAGAGGTTAAAGCCTGGAAGAAGTCAGAAAACATCACCGATCAGCTGGGCATGGTGGCTCAGCCTGTAATCCCAGCACTTTGGGAGGCCAAGGTGGGAGGATCATTTGAAGCCAGGAGTTCAATACCAGCCTGGGTAACATAGTGAGACCGCCCCCCCCACCCCCCCACCCTGATCTCTACAAAAATTTTTTTTTAATTAGCCAGGCATGGTGGTGCACACATGTAATCTTAGCTACCTGGGAGGCTAAGGCAGGAGGATCTCTTGAGTCCAAGAATTCAAGGCTGCAATGAGCTATGATAAGGCCACTGCACTCCAGCCTGGGCAACAAAGCTAGACCTTGTCTCTTTAAAAAACAAACAAAAACAAAAAAAACACCCATCTGACCCCATTACAAGCCTCCTGAACAAAGGCACCTAAACCATTGCAGGCATTAAAGTTGTTCAAAGCATTCATAGGCAAGAAATGAAGGCTTTTTAACCTGAAGTTTCCCAGCTACAATTAAAGGACATTTCCTCTGGCTGTTTGCTCAGAAAAGGTGAGAAAGGGCTGGTCACCTCCTGTCTCCAGTTGCTCCACACTAGAAATGGAAATCAATTTAAAATTATTAAATTATTTCTTTTTTTTTTTTTTTTTTTTTTTTATTATTATTATTATACTTTAAGTTGTAGGGTACATGTGCATAACGTGCAGGTTTGTTACATATGTATACTTGTGCCATGTTGCTGTGCTGCACCCATCAACTCGTCATTTACATCAGGTATAACTCCCAATGCAATCCCTGCCCCCTCCCCGCTCCCCATGATAGGCCCCGGTGTGTGATGTTCCCCTTCCTGAGTCCGAGTGATCTCATTGTTCAGTTCCCACCTATGAGTGAGAACATGCGGTGTTTGGTTTTCTGTTCTTGTGATAGTTTGCTAAGAATGATGGATTCCAGCTGCATCCAAGTCCCTACAAAGGACTCAAACTCATCCTTTTTTATGGCTGCATAGTATTCCATGGTGTATATGTGCCACATTTTCTTAATCCAATCTGTCACTGATGGACATTTGGGTTGATTCCAAGTCTTTGCTATTGTGAATAGTGCTGCAATAAACATACGTGTGCATGTGTCTTTATAGCAGCATAATTTATAATCCTTTGGGTATATCCCCAGTAATGGGATGGCTGGGTCATATGGTACATCTAGTTCTAGATCCTTGAGGAATCGCCATACTGTTTTCCATAATGGTTGAACTAGTTTACAATCCCACCAACAGTGTAAAAGTGTTCCTATTTCTCCACATCCTCTCCAGCACCTGTTGTTTCCTGACTTTTTAATGATTGCCATTCTAACTGGTGTGAGATGGTATCTCATTGTGGTTTTGATTTGCATTTCTCTGATGGCCAGTGATGATGAGCATTTTTTCATGTGTCTGTTGGCTGTATGAATGTCTTCTTTTGAGAAATGTCTGTTCATGTCCTTTGCCCACTTTTTGATGGGGTTGTTTGTTTTTTTCTTGTAAATTTGTTTGAGTTCTTTGTAGGTTCTGGATATTAGCCCTTTGTCAGATGAGTAGATTGCAAAAATTTTCTCCCATTCTGTAGGTTGCCTGTTCACTCTGATGGTAGTGTCTTTTGCTGTGCAGAAGCTCTTTAGTTTAATGAGATCCCATTTGTCAATTTTGGCTTTTGCTGCCGTTGCTTTTGGTGTTTTAGACATGAAATCTTTGCCCATGCCTATGTCCTGAATGGTACTACCTAGGTTTTCCTCTAGGATTTTTATGGTATTAGGTCTAACATTTAAGTCTCTAATCCATCTTGAATTAATTTTCGTATAAGGAGTAAGGAAAGGATCCAGTTTCAGCTTTCTACTTATGGCTAGCCAATTTTCCCAGCACCATTTATTAAATAGGGAATCCTTTCCCCATTTCTTGTTTCTCTCAGGTTTGTCAAAGATCAAATGGCTGTAGATGTGTGGTATTATTTCTGAGGACTCTGTTCTGTTCCATTGGTCTATATCTCTGTTTTGGTACCAGTACCATGCTGTTTTGGTTACTGTAGCCTTGTAGTATAGTTTGAAGTCAGGTAGCGTGATGCCTCCAGCTTTGTTCTTTTGACTTAGGATTGTCTTGGAGATGCGGGCTCTTTTTTGGTTCCATATGAACTTTAAAGCAGTTTTTTCCAATTCTGTGAAGAAACTCATTGGTAGCTTGATGGGGATGGCATTGAATCTATAAATTACCTTGGGCATTATGGCCATTTTCACAATATTGATTCTTCCTATCCATGAGCATGGTATGTTCTTCCATTTGTTTGTGTCCTCTTTGATTTCACTGAGCAGTGGTTTGTAGTTCTCCTTGAAGAGGTCCTTTACATCCCTTGTAAGTTGGATTCCTAGGTATTTTATTCTCTTTGAAGCAATTGTGAATGGAAGTTCATTCATGACTTGGCTCTCTGTTTGTCTGTTACTGGTGTATAAGAATGCTTGTGATTTTTGCACATTAATTTTGTATCCTGAGACTTTGCTGAAGTTGCTTATCAGCTTAAGGAGATTTTGGGCTGAGACAATGGGGTTTTCTAAATATACAATCATGTCATCTGCAAACAGGGACAATTTGACTTCTTCTTTTCCTAACTGAATACCCTTGATTTCTTTCTCTTGCCTGATTGCCCTAGCCAGAACTTCCAACACTATGTTGAATAGGAGCGGTGAGAGAGGGCATCCCTGTCTTGTGCCAGTTTTCAAAGGGAATTTTTCCAGTTTTTGCCCATTCAGTATGATATTGGCTGTGGGTTTGTCATAAATAGCTCTTATTATTTTGAGGTACGTTCCATCAATACCGAATTTATTGATCGTTTTTAGCATGAAGGGCTGTTGAATTTTGTCAAAAGCCTTTTCTGCATCAATTGAGATAATCATGTGGTTCTTGTCTTTGGTTCTGTTTATATGCTGGATTATGTTTATTGATTTGCGAATGTTGAACCAGCCTTGCATCCCAGGGATGAAGCCCACTTGATCATGGTGGATAAGCTTTTTGATGTGTTGCTGAATCCGGTTTGCCAGTATTTTATTGAGGATTTTTGCATCGATGTTCATCAGGGATATTGGTCTAAAATTCTCTTTTTTTGTTGTGTCTCTGCCAGGCTTTGGTATCAGGATGATGTTGGCCTCATAAAATGAGTTAGGGAGGATTCCCTCTTTTTCTATTGATTGGAATAGTTTCAGAAGGAATGGTACCAACTCCTCTTTGTACCTCTGGTAGAATTCAGCTGTGAATCCATCTGGTCCTGGACTTTTTTTGGTTGGTAGGCTATTAATTGTTGCCTCAATTTCAGAGCCTGCTATTGGTCTATTCAGGGATTCAACTTCTTCCTGGTTTAGTCTTGGAAGAGTGTAAGTGTCCAGGAAATTATCCATTTCTTCTAGATTTTCCAGTTTATTTGCGTAGAGGTGTTTATAGTATTCTCTGATGGTAGTTTGTATTTCTGTGGGGTCGGTGGTGATATCCCCTTGATCATTTTTAATTGCGTCGATTTGATTCTTCTCTCTTTTCTTCTTTATTAGTCTGGCTAGTGGTCTGTCAATTTTGTTGATCTTTTCAAAAAACCAACTCCTGGATTCATTGATTTTTTGGAGGGTTTTTTGTGTCTCTATCTCCTTCAGTTCTGCTCTGATCTTAGTTATTTCTTGCCTTCTGCTAGCTTTCGAATGTGTTTGTTCTTGCTTCTCTAGTTCTTTTAATTGCGATGTTAGAGTGTCAATTTTACATCTTTCCTGCTTTCTCTTGTGGGCATTTAGTGCTATAAATTTCCCTCTACACACTGCTTTAAATGTGTCCCAGAGATTCTGGTATGTTGTATCTTTGTTCTCATTGGTTTCAAAGAACATCTTTATTTCTGCCTTCATTTCGTTATGTACCCAGTAGTCATTCAGGAGCAGGTTGTTCAGTTTCCATGTAGTTGAGCGGTTTTGAGTGAGTTTCTTAGTCCTGAGTTCTAGTTTGATTGCACTGTGGTCTGAGAGACAGTTTGTTATAATTTCTGTTCTTGTACATTTGCTGAGGAGTGCTTTACTTCCAATTACGTGGTCGATTTTGGAGTAAGTATCATGTGGTGCTGAGAAGAATGTATATTCTGTTGATTTGGGGTGGAGAGTTCTATAGATGTCTATTAGGTCTGCTTGCTGCAGAGATGAGTTCAATTCCTGGATATCCTTGTTAACTTTCTGTCTCGTTGATCTGTCTAATGTTGACAGTGGAGTGTTGAAGTCTCCCATTATTATTGTATGGGAGTCTAAGTCTCTTTGTAAGTCTCTAAGGACTTGCTTTATGAATCTGGGTGCTCCTGTATTGGGTGCATATATATTTAGGATAGTTAGCTCTTCCTGTTGAATTGATCCCTTTACCATTATGTAATGGCCTTCTTTGTCTCTTTTGATCTTTGATGGTTTAAAGTCTGTTTTATCAGAGACTAGTATTGCAACCCCTGCTTTTTTTTTGTTCTCCATTTGCTTGGTAAATCTTCCTCCATCCCTTTATTTTGAGCCTATGTATGTCTCTGCGTGTGAGATGGGTCTCCTGAATACAGCAGACTGATGGGTCTTGACTCTTTATCCAGTTTGCCAGTCTGTGTCTTTTAATTGGAGCATTTAGTCCATTTACATTGAAGGTTAATATTGTTATGTGTGAACTTGATCCTGCCATTATGATATTAACTGGTTATTTTGCTCATTAGTTGATGCAGTTTCTTCCTAGCCTCAATGGTCTTTACATTTTGGCATGTTTTTGCAATGGCTGGTACCGGTTGTTCCTTTCCATGTTTAGTGCTTCCTTCAGGATCTCTTGTAAGGCAGGCCTAGTGGTGACAAAATCTCTAAGCATTTGCTTATCTGTAAAGGATTTTATTTCTCCTTCACTTATGAAACTTAGTTTGGCTGGATATGAAATTCTGGGTTTAAAATTCTTTTCTTTAAGAATGTTGAATATTGGCCCCCACTCTCTTCTGGCTTGTAGAGTTTCTGCTGAGAGATCTGCTGTTAGTCTGATGGGCTTCCCTTTGTGGGTAACCCGACCTTTCTCTCTGGCTGCCCTTAAGATTTTTTCCTTCATTTCAACTTTGGTGAATCTGGCAATTATGTGTCTTGGAGTTGCTCTTCTCGAGGAGTATCTTTGTGGCGTTCTCTGTATTTCCTGGATTTGAATGTTGGCCTGCCCTACTAGGTTGGGGAAGTTCTCCTGGATGATATCCTGAAGAGTGTTTTCCAACTTGGTTCCATTTTCCCCCTCACTTTCAGGCACCCCAATCAGACGTAGATTTGGTCTTTTTACATAATCCCATACTTCTTGCAGGCTTTGTTCGTTTCTTTTTCTTCTTTTTTCTTTTGGTTTCTCTTCTCGCTTCATTTCATTCATTTGATCCTCAATCGCTGATACTCTTTCTTCCAGTTGATCGAGTCGGTTACTGAAGCTTGTGCATTTGTCACGTATTTCTCGTGTCATGGTTTTCATCTCTTTCATTTCGTTTAGGACCTTCTCTGCATTAATTACTCTAGCCATCAATTCTTCCACTTTTTTTTCAAGATTTTTAGTTTCTTTGCGCTGGGTACGTAATTCCTCCTTTAGCTCTGAGAAATTTGATGGACTGAAGCCTTCTTCTCTCATCTCGTCAAAGTCATTCTCCGTCCAGCTTTGATCCGTTGCTGGCGATGAGCTGCGCTCCTTTGCCGGGGGAGATGCGCTCTTATTTTTTGAATTTCCAGCTTTTCTGCCCTGCTTTTTCCCCATCTTTGTGGTTTTATCTGCCTCTGGTCTTTGATGATGGTGATGTACTGATGGGGTTTTGGTGTAGGTGTCCTTCCTGTTTGATAGTTTTCCTTCTAACAGTCAGGACCCTCAGCTGTAGGTCTGTTGGAGATTGCTTGAGGTCCACTCCAGACCCTGTTTGCCTGGGTATCAGCAGCAGAGGCTGCAGAAGATAGAATATTTCTGAACAGCGAGTGTACCTGTCTGATTCTTGCTTTGGAAGCTTCCTCTCAGGGGTGTACTCCTCCCTGTGAGGTGTGGGGTGTCAGACTGCCCCTAGTGGGGGATGTCTCCCAGTTAGGCTACTCAGGGGTCAGGGACCCGCTTGAGCAGGGAGTCTGTCCCTTCTCAGATCTCAACCTCCGTGTTGGGAGATCCACTGCTCTCTTCAAAGCTGTCAGACAGAGTCGTTTGCGTCTGTGCAGAGGTGTCTGTGTGTCTTAGTTTACTGTGCCCTGTCCCCAGAGGTGGAGTCTACAGAGACAGGCAGGTTTCCTTGAGCTGCTGTGAGCTCCACCCAGTTCGAGCTTCCCAGCAGCTTTGTTTACCTACTTAAGCCTCAGCAATGGCGGGCGCCCCTCCCCCAGCCTCGCTGCTGCCTTGCCGGTAGATCACAGACTGCTGCGCTAGCAAGGAGGGAGGCTCCGTGGGTGTGGGACCCTCCCGGCCAGGTGTGGGATATGATCTCCTGGTGTGCCTGTTTCCTAAAGCGCAGTATTGGGGTGGGAGTTACCCGATTTTCCAGGTGTTGTGTGTCTCAGTTCCCCTGGCTAGGAAAAGGGACTCCCTTCCCCCTTGCGCTTCCCAGGTGAGGCAATGCCTCGCCCTGCTTCAGCTCTTGCTGGTCGGGCTGCAGCAGCTGACCAGCTCCGATTGTCCGGCACTCCCCAGTGAGATGAACCCAGTACCTCAGTTGAAAATGCAGAAATCACCGGTCTTCTGTGTCGCTCGCGCTGGGAGTTGGAGACTGGAGCTGCTCCTATTCGGCCATCTTGCTCCGCCCCCAATTCTATTAAATTATTTCTAAGAGCCAAGAGGGTCATGGTGTCATTTTTGTTTGAGTTCAAGTTTGTCTTGAATGCTAAGGCCAGCCTCAAAATATAAAAAGAGCAGAGCAGAGGCATAATTAAAATGAGTGAGATTCATGTTTTCTCATTTTATTTATTCTTGATCTGGGCACCCATGGAATAATAGTTCTATACCTTTAGGCGCATAATAATTATAACCTAGTGGTTGAAAGCAGAGATATTGGAGCCAGGCTTACTGGATTCAAATCCTGTGTCTGACATTTCTAAGGACAAGTTACTTAAGGTCTCTGAGCCTTAGTTTCCTTATCCATAAATGCAGGTAATAATAGCAAATACAGTATGCTGTTGTGAGGATTAAACGTGATGATATAAAGTTCTTGAGACAGAGCCTTCCTGGTGAAAAGTTCTCAAAATTTGTTTATTATTGTTGCATTCTCAATATAAAGTGACTCCCCTCTTTAATGGAAACATAAAGGATTTCTGCAAATACTTAAGTTGCAACACACCCAAATCAAGAATTCACATGGAAGAGGCCGGGTGCACTGGCTTACACCTGTAATCACAGCACTTTGGGAGGCTGAGATGGGTGGATCACTTGAGGTCAGGAGTTTGAAACCAGCCTGCTCACATGGCAAAACCCCGTCTCTACTAAAAAGGCAAAAATTAGCCAGGTGTGATGGTGCACACCTATAGTTCCAGTAACTTGGGAAGCTGAGGCAGGATAATTACTTGAACCAGGGAGTTGGAGGTTGCAGTGAGCCAAGATCGTGCCACTGCACTCCAGCCTGGGCAACAGAACAAGACTCTGTCAAAAAAAAAAAAAAAAGCAAATGAAAGAAAAGAAAGGAAAGGAAAGGAAGAAGGAAGAAGGAAGAAGGAAGAAGGAAGGAAGGAAGGAAGGAAGGAAGGAAGGAAGGAAGGAAGGAAGGAAGGAAGGAAGGAAGGAAAAGAAAGAAAGAGAAAGAGAGAAAGATAGAAGAAGAAAAGAAAAAAGAAATAAAAAGAAAAGAAAGAAGGAGTTCACATGGAAGAAAAAGAGATAGCTTGCAGCACAAGCTATCAGATTATATCTGAAATTTGAAAATTGAGTAATTAATTATCTGGCTAATTTGTTCAATTTAAATAACCAAGAAGAATTGTTAAATCTTTTTTTTTACAAACAAATCTTTGTTTTTATTTTAAAATTTGTCCTCTGTTCTTCATTTCATATTTGCCACTAGAGTGTCAATTTCCTATATTCCATGCTGCTCAGCACCCTCCTAAGCCCATACTCTCCTGGAAACTCCTGTCTCATTGTGGCTTCAGAGGAGCAGGATGGTGCAAGGACTGCTTGGAAGTGATGTAGACACCGAAGAGGTCATGTTTGACAATTATTTTTGCCCTGCCAGTCTCCAAGCTCATGGATTATTTACATAGTGCTTTACAATTGCTGAATCAGATCATATAATTCTCTCTCTAGGTGTCATGGTTGGTTAGATAACTCTAGTTATAGCCTCATTCACTTAAGTCATAATAATTTCATATGTACAATAAGCATGGAGCCATGTGAGGCTGGGGAGATTTAGGGATTGCTCTGCCTAAAATCCATAATCTTTGCATTCAATGTAATCAAGATCTCATCCTCTTTTTCTTACAGTATGAGAAGAGGGGGAGGGAGGAAAGCAAAAAGGGGAGAAGAGAGGGAGAGAGGAATCATGGAATCTCATGATTCCATACCCCCTGCTCTAGTTCTTCATTTCTTTGTTTTCCTTTTATAGGAAACTAAGAAATGGAGGAAACTCCTCCATACAGGTTACTCCATGGCCTTTCTTCCCTTTCCCTCTTAAACTGTCTCCAGAGTTTCACATCTACCATACTACCAAAGCTTCTCCCTCCATACTGTTAAAAGCCATAATCAATTCTCATCTACTCTAACCTCTCTGTTACACTTGATGCAATTGATCACTCCCTCTTTCTTTCAATGCTGTCTTCACAATCATACTATCTGGTTTCCCTACAGTCTAGCTGCCTACTTGTTCTCAGCCTCCTTTTTTGTCTCCTCCTCCCCTTCCCAACACCTAAGTATCAGAATGCCTCAGGCTCCTGCCTGGGTGAACTCCTCTGGTGCTGTGGCTTTAAACAACCATCTGTAAGCTGATGATTCCCAGATGTGTGTCTCCAGCCCTGATTTCTCATCAGAACTTCAACTACCTAGTTAACATCTTCACTTGATTTCCACCACCCCTCAAGCTGGTTCTTTTGTCATGCTTCTTCATTTCAGTATATGGAATATACCAGGTCTTAAAATCTTGACATCATCTTGACCTCCCTTACTCTCAAACCTCTCATCCAATTTATCACCAAACTCTCTCCTTTGTTCTTTCAAAATATATCCCATATCAGATCAGTCTCTACAGTCACCACTAGTCTAGGCTACCATCATTTCTCTCATGGATTATTCCACACACCCAGCTGGTATGTTGGCCTCCACTCCCGTCCCTCTGAGGTCCATTCTCCACACAATGTGATCAATTTCAGATGGCAATCAAATTTAGATATTTCTCTGCTTAGAATACGACAAAAGTTTTCAATTTCACCCAAGATAACTCAGAACGCCTCACTATAATCAATAAAGATTCTACATTTTCTTATAGACACTACCCCCTTACCAACTTTACTCTGCATGGGCTCTCTCATTTCTTCCAACATGCCAAGCCCATTTTTACCTCAAGGCCTTTGCACTTACTGTTCCCTTTTCCTTGGATGGTCTATTCTATTATCTATGTGGCTGACTTCTAGACATTTAGGCCTGAAATCAAATGTCACCCACTGGCCCTCAAGAAGGCCTTCCAAATTACCCCTCACTGCCTACACTGACCAACATCACTATCACCATGCTCAGTTTTATTTTCTTGTTCTCACCACTATATAATTCAGATATTTGCTTACATTTCCTTGCCTGACTCCCCATTAAAACATTAAGTTTCTTGTTTGTTTCTCTATCCTTGCATCTAGAGCAATGCCTGCAACATAAACTTGTTCAGTAGGTGAATATTAAATATTTTCCTTGATGAACCACAAAATGTCCTGGTGGGGGCTGAAAATTAATTTGAGAGGTGATTCTTTGCCTCACTTCACTTGGGAATGCGTTAGGGGATGTGAAGGTTTGTCTGGGAGACATGGCTGATATCCCATCGACCTGTGCTGGCTTCAGATGTTGTACAGTCAGCTCAGACCAGTATTCAACATGCTCTTAAACAGGCTTCTTTCCCTGGTACAACTCTGGGACCTTTTGAATACACCACCACCTCTTTCTCTTGTCCTTCCTCAAGATTTCTGTCCCTCTTCCTCTAATTGCCTAACATTATTGGCTCAATATCAGTAAAATTTCTACTCACTTGGAACAGTGGATGACTTCTGGACCTTCTGCTCCTCCTGAACCGCAAAAAAAGTGAGTCTGGAACCTTGAGAAAAAGAATCATCCTATATATAAACCCATTTTTCAATCAGTGGTAAATCAGCACCTTCTTGGTCCTTTATCTCCCACAAATATAAAAAGTCTGGTTTGAAAGCAATCAAGAAGTAAAAAATTTCTAAGAAATCAGTGCAGAGAAAGTTCACCTTCTATTGCCTCAACCACTAGTTGTGGGTAAATCTAGGTGATCTTTACTAAATTGAGGTGAGAATCTGAATGATTAGCAAAGATTGTTGAGAGTGATGAGAGACAGAAGTCTGCCGTTCACATAGTTCCTCCCCGCCTCCTCTCACCAATGTTTACAGGATAAATATGTCAGGAAGAAAAGCTAGAATGAAAAAAGAAGGAAATTATTTATTGCAATTCCTCTGAATATGTTCCATTTTCTCTTTCTTCATCATTTCAACATAGCATGAGCTAGTAAAATTGTTAAATTTCTAGATGAAAAGAAGGATTTAGCATCTTATAAAGATAACTAACTTTCCCAACAAATCCCCCCACTTGTGATCATGTACATTAATGATTTTAGGTAAATTTGTACATATTAGTTTGTACTCAGTAGATGTTAAATAAATATATAAATGGGTGCATAAAAATTAGTGAGGTTGACAGAAGCTCTTTTGTCAAAGTGGAATAACAAAATCAGATCTTAGAGAACATCTTTGCAAGGTGAAGAATTTTTAATAGATAAACTCACTGAACCAAATGAAAGCCAGCAGTCATTAACCAGTGTCTCTTTTAAATGGCTAATTCATTTCAACAACATTTTATTGTAGTCTACTGTGCAATAACTGTATTAGTCACATTGTAAGCACTAGAACCAGACACTTTTATGTTTATTTTCTGTATATATGTATGTATGTATGTATTTGTTTATTTTAGAAGCAGAGATTCACCATATTGCCCATGCTGGCCTCAAACTCCTAGGCTCAAGTGATCCTCCCACCTTCGTCTCACAGAATTCTGGGGATACAGGCATGAGCTACCATGCCTGGCCACGAAAATCTTTTAAAGACAAAAAGTGAGAGACAAGAAGATGTAGCTTCTACTAAGGCCCAGCAGTTGTGAAACTCCGAAGCTGCATCTGAAGCAGTCATCATCAATCTAAGCCAAAAGCTAAATACGAGCTTAAATTCCAAACTTGTACTTTCATTACCATATTTCAACTCATTCTACTTTAGAATGGAAACCCTTCTTCTGGTGGTTATTCACTGATAAATTATTAGAAATAACTGAAGTCAGAAGTTTCGGGACAGGCCATGCATGGTGGCTTATGCCTGTAATCCCAGCACTTTCGGAGACAAAGGCAGGAGAATCGTTAAGCCCAGGAGTTTGAGACCAGCCTGGGCAACAAAGCAAGACCCTGTCTCTACAAAAATTTTGAAAATAAAAATAAAATGAAAAAAGAAGTTCAGGACAAATTTTAAAGAGGGTTGCTTTACATTCTTATAGAAAAACTCATAGAACTTGCCACACCTGCAGAAAGTATCACCTGAAAATATTAGGTTGAATAGGGATTTTGATTTAGTTATAGATTGGGGGATAAACCCCTAAACTTTTGAAACTAATGTCGTAGAGGTTTCTATTAAACAACTCTTCGTGTTGTAAAGTCCTAAACTAAGTTTGAATCCAGGAAAACAATTTTTATAAATTATATTTCATGAAAAATAATTGCATCTTTAATAAGGATTCAAAAAATCTCCTCTAATGGAACTGAGTAAATTTAAAGTTGCTACATAACATTTTCTTCCTTCATTTCACAAACATTTATTATATTCCTCTTCTGTGTTAGGCAGCATGCTTGGCTTTGTATAAGGTTTTATAATGCCTACAAATGCATCGTCTCCCTTGATCCTCCTAACAGCCCTTTGGGACTACAATTATTATTATTTCCATTTTACAGTCAAATAAATGGAGGTTTACAGAATTTAAGTGCCTGAGATCAGTAAATAAGAAATGGAGCTCATTCTTAACCCACAGTTTTCCCATGGAATTGGATATCTTGCTTAAAACTATGTTAACTACTATGTCCCAAAATAAAATCTTCACCAGATTTTAAGTCACAATAATTTAGATTTTCCATGTTTCTTTCAACCAATCAAAGCCTGAAAGGTTCCATAACAAAACCACAACCCTTTATATCATGGTTTTGTGAGTTGTCCATTTCTAAGTGAGACATGTTATTTTGGGCAGTCTCATGTGATGAAAGAGATAATGGGCTCTTTGGACAGTAATAAAAACAAAATTACTGCTCTAACAGTAAGTAAAATAGAAATCGAAACTTAAAAAAATAGGATTTTCTGATTTCACAGATAAGCCATCAAGAAGCTTTGGGTTTTACATCTCAGTGTTATTTTTCCTGTCTCTTAAAATAATAACATGCCAATGTATGTTTTCTGGGCTCATTTTAACATGTAAATGAACAGTTCATATTCTGTCTTGAAAACATAGGCTTTCACATACAGGATGAACTATAGGGAAATATGGGAAGGAGGTGCACTAAGAGCTATGCTGGCCAGGCCTCCCTGCAGCCTTCCCTGCTCTGCAGCACAAGGCAGCACAGGGCAGCAGGTCAGGGAGGGACGAAGGGCCAGCATTGCCCTCAGGAGCTCCCAGGGGAGCTGAAGCTTCATGGTCACATACAGTCAGGAAAGCCTGGGTGTTTGAGGCAGAATGTCCCTGAGACAGTACATTTTTGTTGTTTTGTGTTTTTTGTTTTGAGGGCGAAGATCCAGGTGGCATTTAACCAACCAACAAAGCCCAAAAGTGGAAATCTGAGGGAGAAGAGATCACACGCAATAGTTCTTTCAGTCAGAAAAGTCTGTTTTGGCAAAAGTAGCAAATGAATGAGGAGTAAAATGAAACAGACAGCACAGGGAAACCACTAGCAATTCTTGAGCAAAAGGAATTTTAAAAAGTGAAAGAGTACAGATTTCATCCTATTTTCAAGCTAGGAAATTAGTCTGACACAGCTTTATGGATGCTGGCAGAAGACACGAGACTCCTAGGTCAGAAACAAAAGACTTTATATGCAGAGCACAGCAAGCAACATTAGCATCAGCATATTTACATCAATTTATCTTGCTTCCAAGTTCCCAGGGGCAATGTAGATAGACCCTCAGAAGTGTCTGCACATGCATGAGTTACATTATGGGAAGGGAAATCTGAGCTTAGGGAACATGAATCTCTTATAATGGGCTGCAAGCTTGCTGGCTCTTTGCTCTGGAGGAAGACACTATCTTTGTCTTCCAAGGATGGTCACCATACAAATATGTTGAAAAGATAGGAACAAAAGACAATCAGTGTCTTTCTTGCAAGATATATACAAATGCAAGAGACTCAGGGAGAATTGTGTCTGCTAACAAAGACCTGCCTCCTGGGTGGTTCTACAACCATTCTTCAGCTGTGGTCACTTAAAAGAACAACTGTGACCCAATCATAGTGTACTTTCTGAAAAGCTAGACAAGAAGGAAAGAATCTGTCTTATATTGGGCTCCCTAAAAATAGACGTTAAGATGAAGATTCACATGCAAATAATAACTTATTAATGAAATTATCCCAGCACAATCCTGAAAGAAACTGCTATAAGTGAGTCCCTAAAGCTGAACTATAAACTCATAGACACTTCCAGTCTTTTGAGCTGGCAAACAAAATGACTCTAGTAGTTGAGGGGCAGACTTTCAATGAGTCACAGGTTCAAGTCATCAGATGCAAAAGCACATTGAAGTCAGGGAGAAATACAGGGAAATAATAAAAGAGAGCTAAGAGGGTGTGGGCCAGAGGCCAACAGTATTTGCTATGAAACAAGAAAGCTCCAGGCAAGTTACTGCTTCAAAAAGTTTATAATTTTCTATCTTTTGCTCATTCAGTAATGAGTTCATTCAGTGCTAGGTGCTAATGACACAGAGATAAATAACACACAGTCCATTTACCTAAAGCATTCACAATTCAGTGCGAGAGACAGACAAGTAAACCAACATGTGATATTTTGTTGAGAAGGACAAAAGGGAAGCAAAGAGTGACTGAGAGTCAAAGAAGGCATCACAGAGGGGTTGGCTTCTTAACTAGGTCTGAAAGATGAGTAAGAGTTCACGAGCCAGATTATTCTCTCCAGGAGCAGATAAGACAGGGAAAGAAATGCCATCCAAATCCATCTAAAATCCAAAGCACACACATGGCATCTTTTGGAAGCATGGACAGATAGGTGTGCAGTATAATGGTTAATACTGTAGCATACCCTCAACTTCTAATGGGAACACAGGTCTCAGTTCATCCTCAGTTCAGCCATGCAAAAGAGAAAGGCAGCATGAGTTAAGGTCAAGGGTACTTTGGGGCCCTGATAGTAGGGGACAAAGCACTCAGTGGAATGTGGAAAGAGATTAAATGCTGTTATTGAATTTAATTCTGTTTAAAATAGTAATAATAATGCCATTGTGGGAATCTATCTCTTGGTCATTTCTTTTCTTAAAGTTCTTCCCTGTATTATATTGCTTTTTCCTCCTTCCTTCTTCTTTCTCTTCTTCCTTGAGCTCTGGTGATAACATAGAGACCTCCAAACCTTAAGGTAAAGTGGGAATCAGGAGAACCACGAAAAGGTAAACCCCAATACTTCTCTATTGCCCCCAAATAGGAAAGAGCTAGACTGGAACATATGGAAATTGCAAAGATTCTTTCTCCTGCTCTGGTTCATGGTTTAAACTAAAATCGGTCTCCTTTGAGTTCTTTCTTTAACTATTGAACTCTCCCTAATCTTAGTTTATTAGCTCACACCCTGTGTCAGCCAGGATTCCAGCTGAAAGCAGACAGCACACAGATATGGTATGTCTTCAGAGATTTGGGGGCAAACAAGGCATCTGTGCCTTTACCCATAATAGATACCAAATTCCAAACAACACGTTATTCAGGCTGTCCCTCAGCAAGTATAAAAGTCACAGAGAAAAATGTCAGAGCCAAAAACCACACACTGCCTAGACACCAAAGGCCCCACCACATGGCAAAATTTCAGGAGTACAGAAAAATACCTTCTCTGTGACCACAAACTGTACCCTGAATTTCACAATTCCTCCATCCACTGATGCACAACTTGAAGTGTACGCCTCAACACAAAGGGTCTTATTAAATATGAATGAACAGATGTTTACAGTCAACATTTTCAACAAACATTTATTGATAACCTGCTATTTTCTCTGTGCTAATTATTTAATATTTAGTGGTCAACAAAAGAGGTATATTACCTGCCCTCAAGGACTTTAGACAAGAGACAAAAAATAGACAAACATATAAAGATATGATAACAAATTATGATTCATGTTATGCAGAAAAAGTACAGAATGTTATGAGTGATATTAATCATGGTTAAAAAGAAGTAGTCTGCTTCAGATTTAGTGGTCAGGGAAGACCTTCCTAGCCAAGGCCTGACAAGTCAGTAAGAGCCTTCCAGACATTAAGCTAGGAGAAGGGCTTGATGCAGAATGAATAGCATATGCAAAGCATAAACAAGAAAGAGCTTAGGGTGTAATAGGAATGAATAAAGACCAACATGGCCAAGGCATTGTAACAAGAAAAAGACAGCCTAGGTCACATCAGCTGTGATAAAGAGTCAGGGTTTATTCTGATTGTGATATTTTAAGAGAATGGTGATAATTTAATTTGGGTGTGTTTTTAAAAATATATTTCTGGTTTTGGGGCACAGAAGATATTTGAAAGGTGGGAAGAGTAGTATCTTAGTCCGTTTGTATTGCTATAAAGGGATACCTGAGGCTGGGTAATTTATAAAGAAAAGAGGTTTATTTGGCTCATGGTTCTGCAGGCTGTAGAAGAAGCATGGCATCAGCATTTGCTTCTGGTAAGGGTGTCAGACTCATGATGAAGTGAGAGGGAGCAGACACGTACAGAGATCACATAGAGAGAGAAGCAAGAAAGAGGGAAGAGGTGCCAGACTTTTTAACCACCAGCTCTTGAGGAAATTAATCGAGTAAGAACTCATGCACTCCCCACCAGGGAAGGTATTAATCTGTTCATGAGGGGAACCACCCCATGACCCAAACATCTCCCATTAGATCCCACCTCCAACACTGGGAATCAAATTTCAACATCAGATTTTGAAGGGACAAACATCCAAACTGTAGCAAGTAGGCATGAGAGAAGTGGGCTTGAGGGGAAGATAACTTCACCGTATACCCCTCTACACACACACACACACACACACACACACACACACACACACTGCACTACCATCCAAGTCTAGAGCCATCAAAGACAATTTATCCCTGCTTCATTCATTTGCCTGAGGTAGGTCACACTTGAAGGAGTGTGAGTAAGACCAGAGGTAGCCCCTTTATTTGTTGTTATTTCTAAGGGTATACTTGGAATCAAACTTGGAGTTAAACACAGAATGCAATGCCAAAGCCACCCATTTAGAAATGAATGAATGAGAGCTGACCAAACAGATACTCCTTTATTATCCGCAAATTAATCTCTGAATATATTTGTGTTGGCTGTTGGAGGGAGAGGAAGGGCTATAAATGCACACAGAATTGGGAAATGGTTTTGACTTTAGCAATTGCCCCATACTTGGTACAACATAAATCATCAATAAAGTGTTTTTCTACTGGGAGATTGTGTTTTCCATATACAAAACTCATAATTTGTGTTTATAGAAAACATTTAGACATTGGAATGTTATTTATGTTTTTAATTTGTCTACATCAGTAAATAACATCCCACTTAGCAAGCAGTAACTGGGCAGAGCATTTACTTCTGAAATACAGGGTCCACACCTGTTCTGGCCACCTCCATGCTTGGTGCTGCTGATCCATAAAACCATAAGCAATGGGTTTAATAAATATTTATAGACTCCACGGGGGAATGAGTAAATCCTTATAATCTTTCTATTTACCAGAAGAATCAACCCAATACAGAACTTGCTTCACTGTCTGTTATGCTATTTAATTAACACCATTGGTACCCCTTTGTATTTCATAACTTTTATTTCATGGTAACTATGCACCAATTTGTCATCTTTAATATCATTGTACACTCAATATGGCATTTTTCATATCACAGCTTTTAATTTATATATTGTATTTTATTATATATACATCAACATTCACTTAGGAAGCCCCTTGGAAAACTGGCTGACACTGATTTCATTTCAAAACCTTTATTTGTGCAAAGCCTGAAAATGTGCAAAATACATTTGAAGCCCTGAGGAGAGCTCTAAGAGTGAACAAGGTTGGAGACCTATTTTCAAAGGCCTTTAAACTGGGAGACAACCCAGTTGGCAACTAAACCCTGTTGAATCTATCCATTAGTACTTCTCCAAACCATCTCCATAGCTACTGACCCAATTCAGACCCTCACCATTACTTAACTGGACTATTGCAATAGTCTCCTGTCACTTTAAAAAGAAAGTTGTCTTTTCTTTCCTCTTGCCTTCACTTAAGACTAAAATATACTTTGAGAAAAGAGAATATCATCAATCCAGGGCATAGAGATTTTAATAAATGGGCTTTTGACATGTTACATCATAAATGAACCTTCCAACTTTGTAAGTGGTCCTTTGACAGGATGCATCATGTCAATCTATAGCTCAGAACCTTTACTGATTTAATCCATAATTCATATAGTAATGGATCCTGAAAATTCCATTGCTTCCTCTCCTCTATCAAGGGCAGCTCTGCTAGTACAATTTGAGATTGATCAGTTGGTGCTATGTGGCTCAAACTGCGCGGTGTCCTCTGAATGGACAAACCAGTGGACCCTCACCCAGTGTTTCTCAAACTTAGGTCATTATTGGACAACTTTACTACTTTGGCTATATCCACTTACCTTTTGTACTATTTTCTTCTTAATTTGAAAAAAAAATCAAACAATTTCTTAGCTTACTTGTAAAGGTAATTTTATACTATGAGCACAAACAGAAAACCAATTTCAATTGTCCTTTAGAGAAGCTTCTACAATACCATAAAGAACAGAGTTCATTCATGTGGCAACAGCAGAAAGTCTTTCCCACAATTTGAGAAAGACTGAACTAGAAACTCCATCACCTACACCAATCAGGAAGGGAGCTGGGGAATAATAATAGGACATTATAGTTAATTCAACATTGGCTTGACTTAGCATAAATAAAATTAAAATGGGCATGTGACCCGTATATCACGAGGGTCTTCCATGAGTCCCGTGGTAGCTAGGCCGGCCAGATCTCCCAGCCGAGGATGGGCTTGAAAGTATTTGTTTCATTGTCTGCTTTTTAATAGAATCAGATGGCTTTTTTGAAAAATTGAAATCCTAAGAGGATCAGGGGATGAATAAGGAGAGAAAAAATGATTTTTGGTGAATAATATTAAAGACATGGGAAAAGAAGGAAAACACGAAGACATGGCAAGGAATCACATAAGTGGAGCATACACAGCCCGAAGACAACTTGGTAGCTCTCCCAGAACAATTTTGGCTTATTATACATGCATTAACCTGGAAATATTAATACTGTTAATACAGAATAAAGGATATAAAAATCTTCTGCAATGTTAACTGTTCTTTAACTGTGTACATCTAAATAAGAACAGAAAAGCACTTTTTTTAAAGAGATAGATATTCTTTTGCTTGGAATGTCTGGGCAGAATCAGATTAAATTTCAGATGCTATGAATTTTGTTTACTTTTGGTGCTACCGAATTATGTTAAAAGAGGATGTCAATGGTGATAGTAACAAAGATAATAACAATTTCTGTCAGTATATAACTTTACATAACTCCAATTCCTTTTATTGATGTACATTAGACCACTCAACAGAATCTCTAATTTAACCCATATCTCCTCAGCTAGAATAATTTCATTCATGTTTCCTTCTTTTTTTCATTCATTCTTCCATCCATTATATGTTTTGCCCCTCAACTATATTTCCTGTTGGGAATATAGCAGACAAATGCATTCACACACTTCACCTGCCACTCCTCCTGCCAAATGACCTGGAGCATTACATGCCTGAAGCCAGGGTCTTCTTCCAGACACCCACGCTTCCTTCAGACAAATCCATCTACAGTAGAAAAGAAGGGAGGAGTTAGAAGGTGTCACGCTCTGTTCTCCAATCCAATATGGGTACAAGAATGGCTGGACCCTGCCAAACTTAGGACTGGGAACCCAGCTATAGCCTTCTTGTTATTTCTGTCATTTCTGAGCTACATGGTTCACAAAACCAGCACCACGCTATTCATCTTCTTGCTTTCAATTCTGATTGAATTGAATGAGAAGAATCCCAGAGCCCATATAACCACTGCCAGTTCCTTGGCCCCTTCCCATCACTGAAGTCTGTTTGGAGGACATTTTTCAACATAACTCAGAATGACCTTCTAGAAAATAGTGTCTATTGGTAGTAACAAGTTCATTTAAAATGAGGGTGACTTATAGAGCTTAGTTTTGGATTAGCAGTTAAAATGTCTCATAACACGGTTCATGCTTTTAACTATAGGCCTTGTTTTACCTATAAGGTTGGGGAAAATTTTACAGGAAGCAACTCCAATAATGACATCTAAACAAAAAGAGATATTTTCCATCCTTGTTTCAACCTAAGGAAATGTACTGTCCTGGGATTTCACTTAAGAATATTAATAGTAAAGTGAGTCAATTTTCAGTTATTCCGAAATTGTATATATTTTCAGTCAAATCAAATCAGTGCATGTTTGAGTGCCTACTTCTGGAAGGTACTTAGCTGAGGCAGTGGAAATAACAGTAAGATATATACTAATATATGGTGCCTGCCCTCAGGCTGTTGATAAATAAAATATAGGATGCCAAGTTAAACTTGAATTTCAGATAAGCAACGAATCATTTTTACTATATCTCTTTAGTATAAGTATGTCCTATACAATATCTGGGACATACTTATACTTTAAACGTTGTTCATCATTTAAATGAAATCCAAATTTAACTGAACATCTTGTATTTTTATTTTCTAAATCTGAAAACTCTTCCTAGAGCAGAAGAATCATTTAACAAATAGTTACTAAGTGCCAACTGTGTACTAGTGATACTGTTCTTGAATCAGAAAGGTTAATAAGACAGACAAAAATCTCTGCTTTAATGGACTTTGAGACTAATAATAAATACGAAAATAAAGAGGTAATCATAAATACATGATACGTATTACAAACTTATACTATGGAAAGGGAGCTGTATGGTGAATACTAATGGAGTTGTGAACATCAATACTGTACAACGTGGTCACCTGCGAGATGAAAATTTGCTAGCCAGGAGAGGATTGGAAATAAAGACTTCCAGGCAGCCAACTTCATGCATGAGGGCTGTGATGTAGAATAAGGCTCACTGTACCAAAATTCAGTGTCATACAATCTGCATTTGTTTCCTGTACATTGCAGGACTGCCCTGTACATTATAGCACCTCCGAGTCACTGAGACAGCAAAAAATTTTCCCATATGCTTTCAACTGCAATCACTCACCAGGCCAGGGCTCCCAACCTTCCCCTCTTCCCACAGTGTTAAAGATCACTGCATAGGGGCAAACAAGGCCCCACCACACCAAGCACTGTGGGCCATGCGATGAGTGCTTTAAATGAGTGGCTAAATAAACTCCTCTCAGTAAGTAAGAGAGAAGACTCATAAGAGGAATGAGACTACCTCAGCCCTGATTATTGGCCAAGTTTGTATTCGGGGCAGCAAATGCTCTGAGGCCAGAAGCAGAAGAGCTCACTGTTGACCCCCTGGCTTGGAAAGGTTGTCCCAGAGGATGAGAACTCAAGACTTGAAGGATACGTCCAGGCAAAAAAGATAAGCAGAGAAAACAGAGACCGCTCCCAGTCAGAGGAAATGGTGTGAGCCCAGTCTCATTGGCCCAAAAGAAGAGTGATCTCCCACTTTTCTGGGCTAAACACACCCAAAAAACCTTCTACTCAACACAAAACCATGGCTCAGCATTTAGGTTGACAAGAGTCTTGTTCCCAATAGATACCCAAAGTGAAGAGAGAAAAGTAGAGCCACCTATCCCCGCTCCCCAACAATCTGCCCTTACCCACATGAAGCTGGGAAGCAGACCCTCCATTGCACTACTCTATGAGATGTAAATGGAGAGGTGCCAAAAGTCTACTTTAGCAAGTCCAGCGTTAAAAACCCAGATGTATCGAACAGATAAATAGGAAAGAGGGATCTGATTTAGTTTAGATAATGAGCCTAAGAATTTCCAACAGTTTTACTGACACTAGAGAATGGGGCACTCAAGCACCCAGATGACGTCCTCCCTTTGTCCCTGCTGTGCCCTGCATACCCTGGCCAGCTCACCTCACTTGCTACCATCCCAAACACATCTTACACCTTACTCATGCTGCTCGCTAGGCCTAGAAGTCCATTTCCCACATGTCTGCCTGGAAGACTCCTATTCATCCTTCAAAGCTCAACTCAGATAGTCCCTTCTCTGTGAAGTCTTCTTTGCTGCTTGAGCGCCACCTACTAACACACTATCTGCTGTGACCTGACATGTACACAAGTACACTCCATGGCCTCTTCCTTAGGGCCCAGTATAGTATTTTACACATTTTATACTGAAACATTTACCATACTGTATTACCCAGTTAGCTACTTATTTTCTTCTTCCCTCACTTAACTGTGAGTTCCCTACAGATTAAGACAATTTATCCTTGATCCTGCCTTAATACAAACAAGACATATAGTATGTACTCAACACATACAGGAAGAACGGAAGATGCAATACTCAACACATACAGGAAGAACGGAAGATGCAATACTCAACACATACAGGAAGAACGGAAGATGCAATACTCAACACATACAGGAAGAACGGAAGATGCAATGGAAGAAAAGAAGGAGAAAATGAAAATGAGGGAAGAATAACTTTCCGATTGAATTTAACATATTGTTAAACATTCCAAAATTATTATTGAAGCATAACTTTTAAAGACATGCCTGTTGTTCAAAGGAATGTATAAGTGTATGAATATTATTTTTAATATGCAAGAAATGTATTGTCAATGATTATTCACAAGTCAGGGATTCTCCACTGAGAAATGAGTCTAAATCAGGAGCTCTGCCATAGATAAGACTATAGAAGGAAAGAGGAAAGTTTCTCTTCCACATGAATTTGGGGAACACATGCACATCTCAACACGCAAAAGAATTGATAAGTCTCTTGAACAAATTCAAATAAAATTAATATTTATGTGTTTAGCAAAATAATTATAACAAATTGTTAAAATTCACAAACTTTATTTTAAATCATTAGGTAGCTGTTTCTGTGATCAATACTGTTTTTAACCTATTTCTGATTTTGTTTTTCCCAGCTAGCTATGATCTACTACTATCAAGACAAGGACATAAAAAAAAAAGTAGGCCAGACACTGTGGCTCATGTCTATAATTCCAACACTTCAGGAGGCTGAGGTGGGCAGATTGCTTCCAGCCACAAGTTCGAGACCAGCCTGGGCAACAAAGCGAGACCCTGTCTCTACAAAAGAAAAAAATTAAAATTAGCCAGGCACAGTGGTATGTGCCCGCAGTCCCAGCTACTCAGGAGGCTGAGGTGGGAGGATCACTTGATAGCCCAGGAGTTCAAGGCTGCAGTGAGCTATGATCACTCCACTGCAGTCCAACCTGGGCAACAGAGCAGGACCCTGTCTCTAAACAAATTAAAATTTTAGAAAAAGAAAGAAAACCACAGAAAATGCAGTATAAAATAACTGGCAAAATTTATTTTTTTTTTACCAACTAAATCTTGGGCAGTGCTACAGAAGATAACATAGGGTACACTTCATGAATACAACTACAAAAATAATAATTTCACTTTTTTATGTAGAACAATCAGAAGACGTAAACGATGAGGTAAAAAACGAAGTAACCTAGTGAGGGTGCAGTTCAGGGGGTCTTATTAGTGCCTCCGTATTACAATCTAGAAACATCTTTATGTAGCCTAATCATATTGCAGGTCCAGAGGAGATTTACAATCTGATTTGCCACAGAGAAGTCCATGTAATCTTCATCGAGGACTGACACCATTTTATCTTTGCACGATTCCCTGTTTCTCACACAAGTAATTCCGTCCTTTCTACATTGTCAGCTCTGACAGGCTGATTTAATCTGCAGGATTCTGAATGCCTCTGACCACTGCAGCGAGTCATTAACCTTGACTCGCATAATTGAATTCAAGGTTGATTGCCTGTGACCCTCTGCGCTGAGGTCTTCTAAATGTACATATTCATTACGGGCAGCCTCGCTAAACGGATTGCACAGGGAAAGCTGTAGCAGTCGGCCTGTTTGGTATGCAGGGGGCGAAGAGGGCACTAATTGCATGTTAGAGCTGAGGATTAGATTATGAAACGAGTGAGAAAATGAAGATAGATCCTCTGACACTGTCAGATTAGGGGCAGCAACGTGAGGGAATATGACATTGAAATTTACAGTGACATTAACAGAAGGAAAATTAGAAACAAATAGACATTGGACATTTTTTGAAAATCTTCATATTTTCTACCATCACCTAATAAGTAAGAGATGGAGCTAATATCCGTATCTGTTTTCATTTGCATAATCAGAGCCAAACAGTGGAATTATTTTAAGTAGCTTTTTTGAAGACTAGGAAATCACATTATGGTCATCATAATACCACACATTATGCAATATCTAGGCCATGTTTAAATAATTGGCTTTACACACGAGATGCCATTTTGAGTTGCCAAGAAAAGATATTCATACAACTTCAGTAAGCCCTAAGAATATGCAAATGTTTGTGTTCAAAATTATTGTAAACAATTCTGCCAACCGATACTATAGGATGCAATTTTGGTGAACCAGCTTATAAAATTATCAGCTTTTCTACTTTTTTATTGATTTTGTGTCAGTTCATTGTTAAAACAAGTGCTTACTTTTCACATCAGGCAAGTATTCCAGCACAAGCAGATGCTCAAGTTAATAGCAAACAGTTCTACTACAAATCACTTCCATTTTCTAAAAGGAAATGTCCACACTGCTACAAATGCAACAACAAATGACTTGACCAGAAGTGAGGTTGTGTATAAATTTCAGGGACCTTTTTCTTTCCCATTTAGGAGTGGGATACTACTTGAGCAACCTTTTCTTGTACTTTTGCCAATTGTGTTATGATTTACTTTAAAGGAAAATGACAGCCTATCTTTCTGACAACGAAAAACATACAAAATTTAATGACATAGGATGTTTAAAAACAAAACACTAACACCCCTGGTGTTCAGTGACAGCTAGAAATGAGTGTTACATTGGTTAAAAGTTAGGCTCTATTTCTAGAGAAAGCAAGTTCAGTTTTATTTTGTTTTGCTTTTGCTTGGTTTTTAAAACAAGCCCATAGAATGGTTCCTGTGGTACTACAAGATAACACTCCAGAAATGTTCCATGGCACTTTTATAATAAATGGTTAACTTGGCTTGCATTGATCTTTAAGAACAAAATTTATTTTTGCTACTTTAAAAAGCTCTAAATGGAAGAAGTAACTTCCTAAGAATTATGCCTTGCTGAGAAATCTCTATTCTGTGTAAGAAATAAACTCATGAATCAAGATTTACAGCAAAAAGAAAGAATTGTGGATGACTTCAGTGCCTGAGGACATTCATGCTTTTGAGAGACTGCATAGACAGTCTTCAATTCACCTTCCTGAGACATTTAAATGATTACCAATAGTTGTATTTATACCCGTCATCCAAATCTATTATGTACATAATTAAGTTAACTTTGAAATGAACCAACATTATGTTTTCCTTTAATCAAAGGAAATAAGGAGCACTGGAGTTCATGCTAGACAAATGTCAAGATCCAATACCAACGCTGTTATTTTTTGGCTGTGTATCGCTGGGCCAATCACTTGCCATTTCAGATTGGTCTACCTGACAAGGTTTTTATGAAAATAGCTGCAAAATATTACATAATTTGGTACAATTAGGATTACCAAAACTGCTTCAGTTATCTCTTGTTGCCTAACAAGCAACCCCAAAATGCAGTGGCTTAACACCACAATGATTTGTCACCATGCAGGATTCTGCAAGGTGGCGGTTTGAGCATTTCTCCTGCTGATCTTGCCTGGGATCATTCCTGAGGCTACTATCATCTCTCTGGTGGCTTGACTGAGATAGGGGGTCTAATATGGCCCTATTTACATGTCTGGCAGTTGGTGCCAACTGTTAACAAGGACTCTAGTCTATTCCTCAGTTTTTCTGACAACAAAAAATATGCAAAACTTAATGGCATCAGATGATTAAAAACAAAAACACAAAAGCCCTTGGTGTTCAATGACAGCTAGTCTAGTCTCTCATCCTCTAATAAGCCAAAATGGACTTCTTTGCATCATCTCAGGGTTTCAAGATGGTGAGAACAGATACCAAAACTCTGCTTATGGCATAGACTCTGGAGCACACAACATACATCACTTCCACCATACTCTATTGGTCAAAGAAAGGCCCAAAGCCAGCCCAGATTCAAGGGAGTAGAGAAATAGATTCCACATCATGGTGACAGAAGTGTCAAAGTTCCATAGGAAAGGGGCATAGACCCAGGGAGGCCTGATTCATTGAGAACTGTAATTATAACAATCTATCCACTAAAATATGTATAGTAAGGATTAATGTAAAAGAAAACACACTAATTCATTGATATTTAATTTGTGCTTTTTGGTACTGCCAAAATGGAAATTCCTTGCCATCTTCCTCTTCCTCTGATGACTCATTTAGTGTGTGAATGGTTGGCCTGCAGTTGTGACCCACAGGGCTTGATCCTAGTTCTGATTCTGACAGGTGTCTGTGGAAGCCAATATAAATGCCCCTCCAACAGATTTGCCACCAGCATTTGGCACTACACAGTGGCACAATAATTAAGCATACTTAGCTCTATTTAAGTCTCAAAGCATGGATTTAAATCCCAACTCTGTCAATTACTAGCTAGATAGCTTTGATTAACTTACTTACTCTCTCTAATCTCAGTATCCCCATTTGTAAAAGGGAACCAATAATAGTAACTACCTCATAGAGTTGTGGTACAGATTAAATTAACATAATTCTTGTAAAGTACCTAGTGTCATGCCCAACACACTACATGCTATGCATGATAGTTGTTATTTGCAGTATTTATCTGTATCTGAACTCAGGATGGAGCATCATGCTGAAGAACCAGGCTTGTCAGTTCATTATCCAAGGATCTGAGATACAACCTGAGTTATTTATGTCATAATTTAAAATATTTTTTACCTGTCTCTTAATACTAATCAGTTAATAACAACGATATAAAAACAGAGCTCTCTCATCTCTGAGTCTGCCCTAAAGCCAAAGGTGTTGAAAGACAGCTGACCCCCCGTTTTTGTTTCTGACCACATCAGACACAGTGGGCAGCTTTTGTTCTCCTTTCTTTCAATTAGGAAATGTGCATGTGTCCCAATGGAAAAATAATATTAGCTCTGTACTTGTCCAACTAACAGTTTAGACCATCCACATTCTCTTCTGTCCTGCTTGGAGAGTTGCATCTTCACCATATTGATCACCCATCATGATTGTTTGCTATTCAACTTCCTGCCAAGGCAGAATAAAAAATGAGAAAGTGTTTTACAAATTCTAAAGCACTGTATACACATAAGGCATGTTACTATTATTATTTTTATTGTTATTACTATATATGATTTAAGACAGCCTCATCTTCTTAAACAGGGCAAAATCCTGGGTTACCATTTTACCCACATGGCCACAATATCTACCACACTATGTTTGGAAAAATAAGTCATCCTTAATGCCAATGTCAACAAGTCTCATGAATATAAAGGAACCAGAAAAATACTTATGAAAAGCAATTTGGAAGATTTTTAAGTTCTAAAGTTAATTGAAGTGACCATATATAGATCATGTGTTAGTTTTCCCTTAACAGCCATAGTACAGCTACTGAGATTCAATAAATGTTAATGGCATTTAAGGCAGCAAACAAAGAAGGTCTGATGTCTATCTGGATTAAATAATGCCAAATAATGACTTATCCAGCACCTACTGTGAACTCAAAGAAACCCAGAGCACCTTATAATATGTGTTCAGGACCGGGTCCCCCACAACTAGCCTCAACCACTAGCCTGGGATGTCTTGGAGAATAAAATATTTATGTGCACTCTCTCTCCAAAGAAGTCCTCTGTTTTCTTCTGTGGCTACCCACAACCGTACCTCCACACCAATCCTTGTTGCCTGAAGAAAAGTCAACTTAAGGCAGATCCCCCTACAGCACTGAAATATTCTGGCTGGTATAGTTGTTGTTGTTCCTATTTGCTTTTCGTTTGTTTATTTACATTGCTTGGGAGACAAGAAGGGTGAGGCAGAAGCCAGAAGTTAAACAGGTAACGGCCAAGTATATGGAGGGTTAAATTCAACAAAAAAGAAAAACAACTAGTTTTTATGCCTTTGACCATAAATGACTTCTCCCCTCTATATCTCTTCCAAGGAAGTTTGCATTTGGGAAAATTAAGGGAAAACAGGATTTTTCTCAGAATCATTGCATTACCATGTCAGCCAGGGAGTGATAAGTTATGAGCTAGAGTACAAGGTCCCTGCCCCTCAGTAATTTACATTCTTTCAGAAAAGCAGGACATCAAGGATTAAATAGTCCCTAGGGTGGCATGCGATGAGGGCCAATGGGTGGGACAGACAGCAAATGCTACAGGCGACCTGTGGAAGGATAGCAGCATTATCTAGGAAGTGGTGGGAAAGCTAAGTAGATGGGTCTTGAACCAGGCTTTGAAACAAGGGCAGGACATGGGTGACCCCAGAGGAGGAGTGGGCTTCCCACACACACAAAAATAAACTGCATATGTTTATATTTGCAAAACTGTGAGGTTAGTTGCCCTAGAACAGAATTTTTAGGGAATAATAATAAGATGTGAGATACTTGTTAGTCATACTGAGGTATAATTGATACATTTTTAAATTTCAAACATTTAGTGTATACATTTTGATGAGTTTGAGTATACTCGTATGCCTGTGACACCACTACAACCAAGGTACTACACATCAGATGTCATTTTTTAAAAGCATCTTACATTTGTGCTTTTCTAAGGTGTTTAAATCATATTATGTCATTTGATCCTCATGACCCTTTGCAACAGATAAGAGATAACACTAAGAGAACAGATGATGTGTGCAAAGTTACCAGCTAGCAAAAAGCAGAGACAGAACAAGAATCTAGATTTTTGGCTCCCTTGGTCATAAGGATGACGTGAGGATTAAATGGGATAATATGTAAGGAGCTAAGAACAGTTCCTGGCACATAGTAAGACCTCAATGAATGTGAATGTTAGCTATTATTACTACTTTAATCATCATCATTATTATTACAGTGAAGAGTTTGGACTCTGCCCTCTAAGCCCATGTTTCCTAAACTTCATTTTGTCTTGCCTTCTTCACTTGCTCCCTCTGCCTTATTAGGATGCTTTCAGCTGCAAGTAGCAGAAAACAAACCAAAAAAAGGGCATTTGTGCGCTCAAGTATCTGAAAATTTCAAAGCAATGGTTTGAGCTGGCCCCTGACTCCCTTTGTCTGCTGTTGTCCAGGTTCTGACTTCCTTGGTATGTCTACTTCATCCTGAGGACAGCTTTTCTGTTTTGTGGGGAAAAACAAAAACAGCTCCCTCTCTCCAAAGACTTCCTATCCACACACAAAACTGTCCAGAAGGAATGAGAGGGTTGCTTCCTTCTATCACTGAGTAAAGTCCAGAGTTTTACTCTGACTGGACCATCTTAGGTTCTGTGCCCATACCTGGGCCAATCACTGTGGCAAGGGGTTGGCAGCCCACTAATGGGCTTAGGTCATTCAGGATCCTTTTCTGGCCTGCCTCATCAGCATGGCTGCTGCAGGATGGGAGAGGTGGAAGAGTGCTAGGGATACACAGCAAAATTCCTCCACACCATGGAACCACTTATGATATCACTTAATTAATTTTTTTCTTTAAAAGAACTCCCTTTTTAAAATTATTCCCTCATTCTAAGCCTTAATAGCTGTCAAATCACAGGTGTGTGTAACAGCTGTTTTTTGTTTAAAATAAATGCATAAGTATAAAAATGTAAAAATTGTTAATCCACTGCAAATATCATCCCACTTATATCACTGCTGAAGGCTTCTATTCTGAGTTCAGTATTTAGATTTCCATTCCAGAACTCTCTAATCTTTAGGTCATATTAATATCCATAGCCAGTTTTTTTCCATTCTTTTCAAGTGACATTGTCTATGCCCTGTCTGACTGCAATGGAAAAAATTAAAACCCCATCACACTGCAAAGCCAGCATAACTGTTGCCTGGTTGACTTTGCAAAACAAAGGGAACAAAACAAAATAAAACACCCATTACATCATGAAGCCAACATAACTGTTTCCTGGTTGACTTTGCATCCAGAGAGGCCTATGGCTGGAAAGGGCTGGAGTCACTGGCAGAACCTCAAACCTCAGCCTGCAAACACCATGTCCTGTAAAAAGGCAGTCTTGGCTGGTGTTGGCTTATGGTTCCAGTCTTCTAATGCAAGCATTTCATTGGAAATGACTGCTGGTGAAGATGACTTCAGGAAAGACAGGGAGAAAAATTGAAATATCTGGGCCTGAGGAAATTCTAAAACCAGTACACCCATGTCATAAACTCTCCTATCAAAAAGCTATAATTTCATAAATAATCATAAGAGCCCAAGATAAGAATAAGGAGCCCAGGAATTAAATTTACATCATTCATCTGGGTAATGGAATCTCTAGTTAGCCCCTCTTTCTCTTAGTAGCTGCCAGTTTTCTACTGGCATGAGTTTTCCAAACCAAGCAGGCAGCCACAGCCCCACACAGACAGTACTTTTTTTGGACCACTAAGAAATGCTTTTTTGCTAAGGATACGAGCAATTAAATCTATATCAAAGGGATAAGATTGTCAAACCCAGCCCTTACACCCCAGGAAAGGGCAGATATGCCAGCCTTACCCTAGAGGAAAAGCTTGCTTGGTTTTCTTGGTGAACCAAACTCTAGTCTTAGAATCAAGAAGGAGTATCCTGGCTCTGCTGCTTATGGGTCATTGGTATTTCAGCTTGCCTACGGGAGGTTCACAGGTTCTGTTTGTCAAACAGGATTTGGTATCTTCTCGGTGAATGCAGTTTAAATTGAGCTATCAATGAAGAATCTTAAATAGATGATGAGGCAGGTTCATTTTATTGTTGAAGACTAAAACCAAAAGCTTTTGCAGAAATGTGTGAAAAGATTTCTTAACAAAACAATCCAAAAGCTGGCAACTTGAAAAGATGGCAATATATTAAACCACCTCCCTGTTGTGTGCACATACATGTGCCAGTTGCCAATTCCTCTCTCATAACCACCCACATATCCTGGTCAGGAACGACCCTCACCAACATCCCCCTGGGATAGCAGTCAGGGCATCTTCCTTGTCTCCCAACCTCTGGTTCCACTCCACCCCATGCCAGCCTCCCTACTGCTTTCAATGGAATCTTTCTAAAGTGTAAATATGATATAGTCCCTACCCTGCTTAAAACCCTAAGTGAGTCCAATAGCTTCCAGAGAATGTGCAAATTTCTTTGCCTGACACCAACCCTTTTGTGATGTCAATTGCTGGTCACCACTCATCTCCCACCACTTACCTGCCCCTGACTCAATCATGCTTCCTTTTTGCCACAAGAACTGCATAAAGTGATATCATATTTTTAGGTATACATCCTCTGCACCTGCTATCCTCTGCCAACCAATTCCTATTTGTGTTTTAAAACTTAACTTCAAGACACCATCACATACACACACACAAGGCTGGTTTGGATTCCTCTTCTTAGTGACTCCTCACACCTTCTGCATGTTTGATCTTGGTACCTACCATAATGTCCCATAATCGTTGACATATTCTCCTTCTTTTTTGTTAAACTGTGAGCTCTTTGAAGGAAGACATTTTGCTCCATTTGACTTAGAAGCTTAGTATCTGGCCTACCCCACCAGTATCTCGCATCTAGGTATTCAATAGATGTGGCTCCTGATTTAACCATAGAGTGCTGGTTCAAGGAACTTGATTGCTGATTTAAATATATTATTTAGTAAGAGTTTGCTACCGCTTCCTAAATATGAGGTGCCATTTTTATCAGCCATTCTTCACTTTTTAAAAAGTGGGAAACATTTATTCCATATTGAAAGACAAAAATCTTACTGTAACATCCACATACGGTGGAGTTTTACCCTTAATAGAAATCCAAAAAATGCCTAAGACGGCCATAAATATTTACCTCTAAGCCTGAGGACTTATAAAGTGATAGTTAATGTCACATAAATTAGAAGAAGACATTTTAGTGACTTCTTGGGGCTCACAATTAGGACAAACACTGGATCATAAAATACAACTCACAGCGCTTGAAACTGCTCGAATTAGTCTCTTCAGATCCAAAGCTTTTTGTTCAAAAAAATGCTAGGATAAAGCACTTTGAGCTCTTAGGATGAAAAGAACTTTAGAACTGCAAAGCATTGTTTGGAGTCTCCTGTAGTTTTGTTATGCTATTGCTGCCATATGATTCCACTTTGGACTAGTATCTGTCCCATCTTTCACGAATCTGGCATTGCTCCTTTTCTAGCCTCCAGTCCTTGGAGAGGCTCTGAGGTCTCCCCAGCGGGCCTCCTTCTAGAGCCACCTGATGCTCCAGGCCAAGATGGTTCCGGTATCAGCCTTGAAGTGCAGCCCTACACCTGTAAGACATCTGTAGGCAATGCCTTTTACTCTTCATCATCATTTTATTTTGTCTACAGAAAAAAGTAAGTGCAGTGAGTGGTTTGGGGGATTTTTTTTTATTTAAAAAAACTTTTAAATCTTTTCTGTGGTAGAAAATGCTGTTCACAGTTTTTATCTCTTTGTGATTCTCCCAAATCTAAGCCATCAAGTCTCCTTTGGAAAACAACTGCTCTTAATACCTGCAGGATTTTCTTCAGTGGGAGTTAAGGTCAAAATCTGAATTCTAAATACAGAAAATCACCAGGTCAATGAATTCTCAATGATATGTGGCATTTTCAGTATCTGTTTCATCTGATCCCATTCACACAACTTATTCATATATTCATTCACTCAACAAAGATTTATTGGGCAGAAGTGTTGAGGAATAGTGTGTTGTGGGTTGTTGATACCCAGAGGAATGGCACCCTTCCTGACCTGAATCAGCTTAAGGCTTATTGTAGAAACAGACAAGCACGCAATTACAACGTAACATTCTTCTTGACAACAGAGGGGGCAGTTGGTATCATTGGAGCCAAAGTAGAGGACTGAACTTTTGAGACAGGCAATAGATTTCTAGAGGAAAGGGATCAGTTCAATGTTTGGGAGGGAAAAGTGTGATGATTAAAGGGCAAACAAGAAGCTGGGCATGAGAAGGGTAGAAAGGGCAAACAAAAGGGAAAAAAAGAGAACATTGCAAAAGTTCAAGGGTGGAAGGTTTCAAGTAGTTCTGCATTGCTAAGACAGCATGGCAGTAATGATGCTGGCAGTTATGGGTCAGGGAAAAAAGTGTTTGATAGGTCATACTAAGGAGCTCCAATTCTCTCTGGGAGGTGATAGAAAACACTGGAGAATTTTGAGCTTGAAAAGGACCCAATGAGATCTTTATGATAGAAACATCACTCTGATGGCTAAGTATAGGTGAATCAGAAGCAGGTAAATTAAAGGCACAAAGTCAGGGCGGGAGCTATAGCAATAGCCCATGAAACAGGAGACAAGAGTTGGAACCAAGGCAGCCACCATGGGATTAGAAAAGAGAGTCAGGAATAGAGAGAGATCTGGGATGTAAAAATGGCAGGATCTGGCCAGGTGCAGTGGCTCACGCCTGCAATCCCAGCACTTTGGGAGGCTGAGACAGGTGGATCCCCTGAGGTCAGGAGTTCGAGACCAGTGTGGCCAATATGGTGAAACCCCATCTCTACTAAAAATACAAAAATTAGCTAGGCATGGTGGCGGGCACCTGTAGTCTCAGCTACTCTGGAGGCTGAGGCAGGAGAATTGCTGGAACCCAGGAGGCAGAGGTTGCAGTGAGCTGAGATCACACCATTGCACTCTAGCCTGGGCGACAACAGTGAGACTGTCTCAAAAAAAAAGAAAGGAGGGGGAGCTATATCTTGTGGTGGAATAGATGTGGGAACTCAGAAGAGAATGAAAAGAAGACTGCAAAATGAAAATATGCAGTTTTTACATGACTGCAAAAGACAGAAAGCAGCTATGCAAGGGTGTTGGTTAACATCACCTATTCCTGGCAAACTCTGGGAGAAGAAATTTAGGAGGAGAAAGTGGGTCTCAGCCTTCCTCTTCTTTACGGGAGATGTCATTTCTTGAATCCTTTCCTGGTTTCACAAATACCAGGATTCAGCACCTGCGCTTACCACAACCCAGATCAACACATTCATCTATGAATCTATCGTCTATTATTTTACTAACAAATGATGCATAATTTTTTGTCAGTAGTTCCATGCTCTGCAATGTCAACTCAGTTTGATTTGAGTTCTTTTACCTCCCAGTTCTCCTCTTTATTACAAGACACTGTTAAGAATTAGGTACCCATAGAAATGTTTTCTATTGTCTAAAGATGGCCATCTTGTCATTGTTTTTAAAAATACACATCAGGCCGGGCGTGGTGGCTCACGCCTGTAATCCCAGCACTTTGGGAGGCCGAGGCAGGTAGATCACCAGGTCAGGAGATCGAGACCATCCTGGCTAACACGGTGAAACCCCGTCTCTACTAAAAACACAAAAAATTAACCGGGCCTAGTGGTGGGCAACTATAGTCCCACTTACTCGAGAGGCTGAGGCAGGAGAATGGTGTGAACCTGGGAGGCGGAGTTTGCAGTGAGTCGAGATCATGCCACTGCACTCCAGCCTGGGTGACAGAGCGAGACTCCGTCTCAAAAAAAAAAAAAAAAAAAAATACATCATTCTTTTCGTCCTCATTAATCAGCATGAGTTAGCTTTATTTTACACCAACCTACATAAAGACATGGGCAATCTTACAAAGTTTTTGTGCTCTTAAATCCTTGACATAATTTAGAAAGTTTGTTTTTTTCCAGTGTAATGACTTTTAAAATTGTGATAACACAGTTAGGAATGTTACTTGTGCTTTGCACTCTTTTGTAACACTCTTTTATACGAGAAATCAAAGCTATTTGATGCCAGGATTTCTGTTTCCTTGATCTCCCTAAAAGAAATAAGTGTGCTAATAAAGATGTTTTCTTTTTTAGTATAATTTAAAATTTTTTTAGTCATAAATGATGTCAAAATATATGCATTAAATAAAGCTGATGACACACTAATTTTAAACCTACTGAGAGTAGAAACAAGGTACAAATATTGTAAGTAATGTGTTTACGGACAAGCCTAGAATCACGGCAGCATATTGAGTTAGGTATAGAAACCCTAGAGCTTAAAGCATTGTAGCAATTCAGCTAGCACCCATCAAAATTCCTTTTTATACTCTAGAAGAGTCGCAATTGCAAGGAATATGCATAAATTTAGGAAGAGATGCCCAATTTCAATCCAGATGAAAAATATTTTTCTTGAAATTAGGCCTATAAGAATATTTTAAAATTTTACTTTGCTTTAAGCCGACTAAAACACATGCTAACTTTAATTTGTGTTTTTATACAAATAGTTTTGGGCACATAAATAGCATAATTTTACATTGGCAAATCCTCTCTGTATTATTTAATAATTTATTATCTTGAAGGTATTTTTCAGCTCTTACACTTAAAAAAAAGTTTTTTAAAGGGTAATTCTACCTTCTATACAAAAGAAACACTTTCTATTTATAAGTCTGTTACCTAGAGGCACAATTAAAATGGAAACATTAAATAGAAATAAAACATAATTCTTCAGTTCTTTTCATCCACCAGCTGGCTCATTTCATAGACTCCCTCTTCGGTGAGTTCCAAATACATTAGTAGTTAGTTGATTACCTATTTGCATATCCTTCAAATTATAAAATTTAACTGTCTAAGTTCTAATTCAGGTAATCCTAAATGTTTGCATATTACAAACAAAGCTTTTTTGTGTCAGTGAGCTGTAGCTTTAGACCAAGTTCCTTAATCAATGTTTTCTTCAGATACATCTTTACATTCCCCAGCCTTTAAGAATTTCTTCACCAAGCCCTCCTGTTCTCTCTCTGGAGTGAGCCTGCATTAAAAATACACCAGTCACTAAAAGTTTCCTTGTTAGGACCTCAAAGATGCCTTTGAATTGTCAGGAGTGAACTTAAAATTAAAATTTCCCTTTTTTTGACTAAGGAAGACTAATACAGATTACTTTCATTTATTTTTATTCTTAGGCACCTTGAGGTACCTCTGAGTGAAGTTGCACTGAATTGATTCAAATATGTAGTGTTGTGATAGCTGGTTATGATTTTCTGATGTTTTTCTGCAACTCTAACCATATGTAATTTTGAATTAAATGAAAGTTAAGTACTAAAACGTTTTGCCCAAAGGGAATTCGGATTCTCAATGTGCTTTTAATAACTGTTTGTAAAACATTTAAGAAAATCTATGGCAACACATTTAGGAAAAAAATCAAATTACTATTGCCTGAAGATGTTATTCCAGTGTCTCAACTTTATGAAACATCCTGTGTGGCCCAATTGTTGAACTAATCCAGTCAGTAATACTTTAGAACATATTGTACATGTAGGACCTGAATTTAATTTGTATAATATTTTTAATAATAAACATTTAAAATGCTTTAAAACTCAATGAAATTATTGTGGACAGTGCAAAAGAAGTCTCATCAAATGTTTCTGAAAAATTGCAAATACAGTCTAATTAGAAAGCATTAAAATAAATTAGTGGAATCAGACTTAAAACTATTATACCACCGCTTCTTTTAAAAACAAAAGTATTAGAAGTCTCAAGAGTTCTGCAAAATCTAAAATAAAAGGTCAAGGTGTACCCAAGACATAAGATAAACAAATACAACCTTCAATGGAAATGGAAACGGTGGGAGAGGGATTTCCAGAAGGCTAGTTGGTTGTGTAGACTTTTCTTCTTACGGTACAATTTGAAAAATGAACTCAAGTTGAAATGTGACCTGAATTTCCATTTTCTCTCACACACAGAAATGGCTATGTACCTAATTTGAGAAAAATTCAAACCATAACCTACAATGTACATCTCAGAATCTGTGCTAAATGCGAATACTGGAATCACCTTTCATCCGGAAAGATGGTGTCCTTGAACCTAACCAGGCGATAATGAGCTTTCTTTTTCTCACATTTGTAATCTCTCACCCAAAGCATCATTAGAATACAACCATCCCATAATACAGTCGAAGTCATTTCTTTTACTATTTGTTCATGTTTTTATTTCCCTCTGTGGCCATGAAAGCAATTACAGAAACTTGTAAAATTTGTAATCCATTTCTATCAAGAAACAAGTGAATTACAATGATCTAAAACAGAATGGCAGATAAAGGCTTTACTCTGAAAAGATCAGATTTTCTAAGTAACTGGTATGTCAGAATCATCTCCAGTGAGGATATGACCAGAATTTTTATCCATCACTCATTAAAGTACAGCATTGTGTGACTTTAGAAGCCCTGACCACACTGCATCCTTATTTAAGGGATTATTAATAAATGATGGAAAATATGGGTGTTCTCTTTGCACTTCACACATTTCTGTATTATTTGGATGTTTTTTAACAACAAGAATAGATTAAATCAATTTGATTGGAGCTTCTTTACCTGATGGTTACATAACACTTTCAAGTGTTTGTTGTGACTAAGCATCGATGATCGTTGTGGAAAATGGATTGACAGATACTTGCAGGTTCACTATACTATTCCCTCTGATTTTATGGATTATGGATTCTTTGACAATACCCAAAACAAAAAGTTTTTCAAATAATGTATCATTTTAGTAATTTACAATACGAGGTTTTGCGGAAATAGGTTTTCTGTTATCTGCACAAGTTTGTAATTTAATAGCATAGAAGTTGTCAATCTCAATTCCTTACTTTATTTTAGAAATTGAAGCTTGTATAAAAAGCTTCCTTCACATACTCTGCACAGAAGAAAAAATCAATAATGCAATAATAAAAAAAAAACTCCAAATAAAGTTATTTACAAATATTGACATTTAATTGACCTGAAGCAGGAGTCCAAATGATATATGCTGAGGTTGAATTAAACTACCACCCAAGATTTTTTAAAAACTACTATTTCTTAAAATGGGCCACTTGGGGTGTAATTCTCCTTTCAACCATAAAATGTCGACGTCCTTGGATTTTTTTAAATACTTACCACATTTAATAACAAAAAAGAAAAACTAACATTTCCCGAGTGCCCAATATCTAAGGGGTGTGATAAGTGCTTTGCAAGCATTATCTCTTTTAATTCTCATAAAACCTTGGGGTAGGTACTTGTGCTCATTTTACAGAGAAGAAAACTAAAGTTAAAGGAGGATTACAACAGAGGATCCCCCAGTGGACTCGTGACAGGGTTGGGATTTGCTGCTAGGCAGCCTGGCACCAGAACCTATACTCTTGGCCCAATCTCTGATCAACAGAGGAAATATAAGATTAAAATATACCCAAATTGTGTGTGGTAAAGTAAGGCCACACAACTTAAAAAAAAAATTGCTGAAAACAAATAATTAGTAGATATGAAAGTGCTCTGAAATGTATCATTTGAAAGTACTTCTTGGTGAATTATCCCATTGATCCTGATAACATGATTAGTTTGAGCCTCCATATTATAGCCAAAGAGGCCCAAGCTGAGAACAGACTGGTTTATAAATACTCATTAAGAACAGAGCCTGAGCCAGGCACGGTGGCTCACGCCTATAATCCCAGCACTTTGGGAGGCCGAGGTAGGTGGATCACTTGAGGCCAGGAGATTGAGACCAGCCTGGCCAACATGGCGAAACTCCATCTCTACTAAAAATACAAAAATTAGCCAGGTGTGGTGGTGGGCACCTGTAATCCAGCTACTCAGGAGGCTGAAGCAGGAGAATCACTTCAACCCAGGAGGTGGAGTTGCAGTGAGGTCAGAGCCAAGATCACGCTACTGCATTCCAGCCTGGGCAACAGAGAGAGACTCTGTCTCAAAAAAAAAAAAAAAAAAAAAAAAAAAAAAGCCTGATTCTTCACCTCAATCTGAGTCCAAATCAAGATCTAATTCTACAACTTCCCAGCTACCTCTAGAGCATGACCTTCAGGGTGCACTTTTTTAAATTTTGTATCATAATTATTTGGGCCTGCTTTTCCCATATTTTTATAACCCCAAATGCTGAAATTTGAAAAATCTATTTTGAGGACAGGAAAGAAAGCCTTTAACCATTTATGCACTTCCAAGGTCATTTGAGGTTCTGGTTTAAATGACCTCCAGGGAACTGGGACTAGGGCATCACTTTAAAGCTCAGTAAGTGCATCAAGGGTGGAGAATCCCTGTCCCTATAGGATCGCTGGAACATAGCCTGCAAAGCTGAATCAAGTTAAGTTCAGCCACCATGTAGAACACTGAGAAAGTCAGCTTTATAGGCACATGCCTTAGGCTGAGAGGAAAAAGCAGTTAGGGAAGAAAAACAAAGGAGCAGTACACTAGCAAAGGTAAATCTGCCCTTACAACTAAGAGAATACACAAAATCCTCCAATTCCTTCACTCTGTGGAGGGTGTGAATGAGAGGGTTAGTATTTCTAGGTGCTTGGGGGAAAATGCTTACAGGTGTGACTGTAATTTTATTTAACCCTCACTATTGAGACATTTCTAAACAGATATACTTCCTGGCCCTAAAAGCTGCTTGTTCTACTCTGCTATTAGTGTAACTACAGTATCTGTAAGAAAAAATTAGAGCATTTTTAGGAAAATCCAATTGAACGGATTGCCAAAGGGGATTACTCTTTGAATCCATACCAGCACCATTTCTTGATTTGTCTACTAAGAATTTGTTAGCAATGAGATTTTATATAAGTGAATATATCTATAGTACTAGCCACCAGCTAAAGGTACTAGTTGGGAAGAAAAGAATAAGGTATGCACGTTGTGCACATGTACCCTAGAACTTAAAGTATAATAATAATAATAATAATAAAAGAATAAGGTAAAAAGGAAAAAGAGGGGCCTTGAAAAGGAGAGGAAGGTGTACCTCACACCCGCTAAGATGACAAATAATCAAAAAGATGGACACACCAAGTGCTGATGAGGATATGAAGAAACTGGAACCTTCATACATTGCGGGTGGGAATAGAAAATGGTACAGGCATTTTAGAAAACACTTGATGGTTTTTTTTTTAAGTTAAAAATATGCTTGCCATGTGATCCAACAATTCCGCTCCTCAAAATATACCCAAAAGAAATGACACACACAGCCTCACAAGTGAATTTTCATAGCAGAATTGTTTATAAATGCAAAAAAGTGGAAATGACCCAATGCCCATCACCTGGTAAATGATAAAGTGTGCTGCATCAATACAATGGATTACTACTAAGTAATATGAAGGAGTGAACGGGCATGGATGAAGCTCAAAAACATTACATCAAGTGAAAGAAGCGAGACCTAAAAGGTGACTTATTGTTTGATTTCATTCACCTGAAATTCGTAGAAAAGGCAAAACTGTAAAGACAGAAGGCAGATCAACAGTTGACTGTGCAGAAATGTTGGAGCAAAAATTGACTACAGATGAACTACAGAATTTTTGGAGTGATAGACGTGTTCTACACTTGGATTGTGGTGATGGTTGTGCAAATGTATAAATTTACTAAAAATTATTGAACTGTGTATTTACAATAAGTGAATTATACAGTATTTAAGTTATATCTCAATAGAGCTTTTAAAATACTGTTTTAAAATATGTGAAGAGGCCAGGCACAGTGGCTCACGCCTGTAATTCCAGCACTTTGGGAAGCCTAGGCTGGCAGATGACGAGGTCAGGAGATGGAGACCATACTGGCTAACATGGTGAAACCCTGTCTCTACTAAAAATACGAAAAAAAAAAAAAATAGCCTGGCGTGGTGGCGGGCGCCTGTAGTCCCAGCTCCTCGGGATGCTAAGGCAGGAGAATGGCGTGAACCCGGGAGGTGGAGCTTGCAGGGAGCCGAGATAGCACCACTGCACTGCAGCCTGGGTGACAGAGAGAGACTACGCCTCAAAAAAGAAGAAGAAGAAGAAGAGATATGGAAAGGATAAGAACATTCATGGAATAGGGGAAAAGAAAGACATGTACAAACTCACTAACAAGCCATATCCACTTAGATTGTGGAAGCAGGCACAGTGCTTTCTTGTTATCTGTGGTTTATTTGTTTTTGTTTGTTTGTTTGTTTTTGAGACGGAGTCTCTCTGCAATGCCCAGGCTGGAGTGCAATGGTGTGATCTCGGCTCACTGCAACCTCCGTCTCCTGGGTTCAAACGATTCTCCCGCCTCAGAGGCCTCCTAAGTAGCTGGGATTACAGGCACCCGCCATCATGCACGGCTAATTTTTGTATTTTTGTAGAGATAGGGTTTCACCATTTTGGCCAGGCTGGTCTTGAACTCCTGACCTGAGGTGATCCACCTGCCTCGGCCTCCCAAAGTGCTGGGATTACTGTCGTGAGCCACTGCGCCCGGTCTTTTTTCTTTCTTTTTGAGACAGAGGCTCACTCTGTCTCCCAGGCGGGAGTGCAGTGTCATGATCTCAGCTCACTGCAACCTCCACCTCCCGGGTTCAAGCAGTTCTCCGGCCTCAGCCTCTTGAGTAGCTGGGACTACAGGCACATGCCACCACACCCGGCTAATTTTTGTATTTTTAGTAGAGATGGGGTTTAAACATGTTGGCCAGGCTGGTCTCAAACTCCTGACCTCAGGTGATCTGCCCACCTCAGCCTCCCAAAATGCTGGGATTATAAGAATGAGCCACTGCATCTAGCCTGTGTTTTGCTCTTTAAGTGTTTATGTGGTAGAGTCAAATTGTGCACTTAAAGAGTTTGCATAATTTTAAGAATATTTAGTGTGAACAGCGTAATTTCAAATGCTCTAGCAGCTAAGAAAAATTGATGAAGTAGAACACCACATATATATTTACCACTGCTGCTTTTTACATTGCATTTCCCTGAGCATTTGGTTTCTTGATTTAAATTGCATATGTTATTGCCTTCGCACCAAGTAGATTATACCAGTTTATACCAGTTCCACACCATTTTCAGTAGCTTACAGTACCATGAAGTCAAGTGGAATTGCTGCTTCTTGACACTGCCAGGCACCATTTTTATGACTTGAAGAAAATATCTCCATTTCCTGCCACCCTCTATGTTCATTTTTCCTAGTGTCCAAATCATCGTCCTCTCCTTTCCTATGTCAATGCAGAGTTTTTTAGAAAAGTGAGAGATAATATATATAATATTTATACCCTGTGTTCACAAACAAATCTTTTCCTTCATGAAATAAAATGTCTTCCTCCCACAGGGAGGACTCTTTCTCTCCCTCACTTAACTACTTTCCCCATCTCTTACCTCTTTTTTGGCACTGGAGCTTACCTTCCATACTCCTGCAGGTCAGCCCATAAATCCTCTCCCCCCAGTATTCCATGCTTTGTATTTCTTGCAATGTACACGTGGTATTGTTGCGCAGAAAACATGACATTTCAGATTTTTTATTCAAAGCCTCACATGAGTCTTCCTCTACTTGAAAAAATACATCTAAGCTAGACTGAAAAATATTTTGGTGACGGATCTTTGAGACCAGTCATATTGGAAAATATATTAGTCAATTGCTGAAAGTGTAACACAATTTTCTACATGCCACTGACCCAAGGACTTCCAGAGAGAAATAAACTGGAAATGTGTGTTTTTTTAAAAGGAGAGTAAGGAAATAAACAGTTGTCACAGAAGTCTTTTCCATGACAGGGTTAGGCCTCATTCCAGCACACACCCCATTTTGCATTCTGCAAGGATTCAGGCAGCTGAAAGGTGTACCATCCGTTATGTGTGTGTCTGCTCATTCAGCAAGCACTTGATGGCAGTAGGACAGTTTCTCAATCTCACCACTACTGGCATTTGGGGTCAGATTATTCTTTGTTGTGTAAGGTACTTAGCAGAATCCCTGGTCATCACCCAGTAGATGTCAGCAGTCACTCCCACCCTCCCAGCTGTGAGTTACGACCATCAAAATTGTCCACACACATTGCCAAATGTTCCGTGGGGAACAAAGTCACCTCCAGTTGAGAAACTGCTGTCGGCTATCCCCAGTCTTAACCTGCAGACCCCAGAACACTGGGATCATGGCTAAACTGTGGGTGAACAGGACTCTACCATTTTAGGGCTCTACAGAAAGGTGTGAGCCTAGGTCCTAAACTTCTAATATAATCTAAAAAAACATTTAAACACCCCAGGGGATGGGGTTATCATATTCTGCAATAATTGCCCAATTATCATGCCTTGCTTATGAACACTTCTGAGCTACTGGAATTCAGGCTCTTGGGTCTCTAAATTTCCCATGAACTCTCAAGCGACAAAGATACAGACATCCATGGTAGCAACATGAAAAAGGAAATGTGTCACATTTTAGCAAATGACAAATAAACGTCCCAATCTACATTAAATATCTTTCACTACAATATTATTCAATCTAGATGAGACATTTTCTTATAGAAATCTAATAAAGAGGCGCAAATGGTTAAAAAAAAAAAAAAAAAAAAGGAAAGGATTTGACAAAAGAAACATGTGAAACTGAGCAGTGTAGCAGACAAATGAAAGCCTCTCCCTCACAGGAGAATAGATTTTGTTTTACTTACCCAAGCTTAACATCCAGGCATTTAAGAAAATCTGTCCCCAAATGACCATTTCTTTCTTTATGACAAAAGGATCCTAAATATTTCTTGTTTGTGGGAAGGAAAAAAAAAAACTCTCCTAATAAAAAGCAGTTGTAGACATTTTGTAATTCTTTTTAGAAAAAAATAACTGAAGACACATAGTCTAATTCACTGCAGCTGAAATTTCATTTACTAACTAATCACACTAATGAGCTGCTGCCCAGGGACTTCTAATTAGATTCACTGTATTTCTGTCACTGACATTAATTTCTTTACTTCAACTTTTAGAACAAGTTTAATATCTTCTGGATTTTTAAACAGGAAAAATTTGAAGATTTCAACAGTTTTTAGCCAATTCTAATTTTTATAACTGCTGCAGTTTTATGGCATAACATAGTATTGAATTGGAAAAACACAATGTTGGCATTCATACACATGTCAATACTCATTTTATCAAGATGCCTGGTAAGTCCATATTTGAAACTGTTGTTAATTATACTCTTTTGTTCTTTATGTGTACTCTAGGCCAACAAGCCATATTCTCCAAATAAACTTACATTTTAAATTTTTTAAAAGATTGGCTTCCGATTAGTTTTTACTTGCTAATTCCGTGATTTAAAGCAAAATGTTGTTTTGCTACTATTTTCTTATAACTGCATTACACTGAACTTCCTGCATTATTCTCAGCATGAAATTGGAAGGCATACTTTTCAAAAGAATTTTATGTGCATCTTCTATTACATTATTGAATAAATAAACACAATACAAGCATCACCCATTTTACAAATGCCAGACTTGCAAAGAACCCATACATATAAATGGCCGCATCTGTTCTACACACGCCCAGGCCATGTGCTTTCCCTACCATGGAAGCCTGTGGAAAAGCTCACAACTTTTAGAAAGAATGTGGAATCCTAAATATCAGGGAGTTTTATAGAGAGGTGACCCAGCAGAGAGCCTACAGAATGTCAGCTTCTTACTCAAAGGTATCTTCCACTACACATTGCCAGAAGTTTTGTATATCTCTTTATCGCAGTCCAATATTCTTCAAATTGCAAATCTCTTTTAATTAACAAGCTTCTTTAAAATGCAAATCTCTCCCAGAGAGGTAATTATTTTCTTTAATTAATTAAGTCAGATGACATTACTCTTAGTACCTAACTATTGTTGTCCGGAATGAAGGATTACCAAGTAGTAGAAGCAGCTGAACAGCAATAGTAGTCATAATAGTTGTGGTACTAGTAGAAGCAAGTATTTACTACATACCAGGTGCTGTGATAGGAACTCTATGTCGATTGCCTCCTTTAACCCTTTCAAAAGCTATGGAAAAGAAGTTCAGGGAGACAAAGTAGTGGCTCTCAAAGTGTGGTCCTGGGACCAGCAGCATCGGTATAACCTGGTAATACAAATGCAAGTTCTCAGGCCCCACCACAGATCTACTGAAATGGAAACTCTGGGATCAGGGCTCAGAAGCCTGGTTTAACAAGCTCTTCAGATGATTCTGATGCTTGCTAAAGTTGAGAACCACTGGGCTACAGATTTGCAGAAAAAGACCACATGCAGCATCCATACATACACATACACTAAGTTAGTAAGAGTTCCCAACCTATTTATAAAAGAATATTGAATCTGAGCATTACATTCTCCCACAGAGCAGATGTGGCAGAGGTGGACTGCACATGCCAGAGCCATTTGCAAGACCCCAGAATCCCCAATAGCAGCTACTAATGCCTGTGTAAGTCATATCCAGAGAGTTAACTTGACGCTGCACCACAGTCCATTCTTTCAAAGAAACTCAGTCTCTTAATTAAACATTCTCATTTAAGGGAAACGGGGGCTTATATTTGACTTTTCCTAGTTCTTGGGATAAACTGAAGACCACATTCTCAGACCCAAGAGGAAAAGCTAAGTTAGCTCTCAAGCTTCTCAAGTGGTTTCTCTGTATTCAGCTAGCTGGAGTCTCAAAAGCCTATTACCCCACAGGTGATGATAATAGTATCCTTATTTCACAAGTTCACACACTGAAGCTCGGAGAAGTTAACTAAGTACCCAACAGCACAGGTAAGAAATCACAAAACCTAGAGAAACACAGAGAAATTCAAGACCAACTCCAAAATCCTACCAGTAACCCACTCATGATAGAGGAGAAAATATAACTGGGGAATTTGTGAGCATTATGTATTTCATGGGGAGAGCAATTTGTTGTCTTGACAACTGTTTTATGGCAGAATGGGAAGGGTACCCAGCAAAAGTGGGAGCAGAACCAGAAGAATCTACCCAGTTCAAAACTCACCAGAGCCAATCCCATTCCCTGAACAATGAAAGAAGGTGACTCATCTGTCTCCCTCTATTACTACATGACTGTTTGCTCCTAAGACCCAGAATTCAGCCTGGTCCTATTGGTATAAAATTTCAAATAAAAGTGCATCCCAGAGCTTTGGAGGAGTAGATGGAGACCTGAATCAGCTTTTTTAAATGGATGTAGGAAAAAATATACTCTGAGTTACCAACAAACAACCAAAAAACAAAGCTTTGGACAGAGGGCATTCCTAGAGTAAGGTCTGCATATTTCATTGTTTGTCTATTTCATTCTACTTTTATGTATTATTTATATTGGCATTTCTCATAGTCCCGCACTGCTTTTTTTTCCATATTGACCTTCCAGAAAGACTCTCCACACAGCTCTGGGCTCCAGTTGACTGACCTCCCTGCTTTAGCTGGGCTCCCTGGCCCTCTAGTTTCTGATTGGGTTCTGCAAATGGAAAGCAGTTCCAGATCACAGAATGGGACGGGTCTGAGTATTTATTCCATCTATCTCTCTCTGCTATGTCAGTTTGGTAATAGCTGTGTTACCTATAGCCACAGCTCCTGGGAGACAATCCCTGTCCTAAGGGTATCCTGCTCATGGAAGCCTGGTAACAGCTCTCTTCTCTTTTACCTTCTGGCTGTTAACAGCTTTCCCTTGTGCCAGTCCCTGGGCACTTCACCATATCCTGGTGATCCCCTACATCCTGCCTATACCTTCGTAAATATTCTCATCATTGAACTGTCCCTAGAGTGGGTCATCTGCTTCCTGCTGAGACCTGGAGTGTTGCAGATCACAACTACGGATTTATAGGCATGATGCTTTTTCTATCAGATCACTATTAGCTTTATTTTTTCATGAATCTTCTTTCAATGTGCCAGTATGCATCATATTGCCAGTTTCAAAAGTCATATCACTCCATAAAGACTCTGTATTTCACAAAAAAAGCATGAATTTGTATAGCAAGTGTTCAAAATATATAGTAAGTGCTCAAAATTGCATAGTAAGTGCTCAAGATGGCAAATGATATTATCACTATCGTTGTTATTGGTAAATCAGGAGAACTAAAAGCAATTGACATCATTTAGAGAAGGGCAGATTTTGAATTAAAATAAACTTTTTAATAGCTATAGATTAATAAAATAGTCTTATAAATAAAATTTATAAAGCACTTTTTGTTTGTGGTCTCATATTATTTGCACAACAATCATATGAGGTAGGTATGTTATTAGCCTCTTGTGGAGGTGTGGAAATGAAGACTTAGAGGGCATGTAAGGGTTTACCCAAAAGCAGAGCTACTGGGTGTTGGAGCTAGCAATGAAATCTTGCTCTAGGGCCGGGTTCTGCCCTCACCACCCATCTGTAAGTCACAAGGGGCAGCTAATAAAGGTGTGGGGAGATAAACAGGTTGTCCAGTCCACCATGTTTGAATGGCACTCCATTATTTACCTACCCTGACCTGCCCACCTGAGTCACAGTTACCTGTGGCTCTGGTTTGTCATATTGTAAAATCTTGCTATGACAAGAAAAGATAAAATAAAATGGAGGTAAGTTAGTGCTACATTATATAATCAAGCATGTGATGACTCGGCTGGGAAGGAGTGAAGCACTGAAGGGGAAGTATATGATGGATTCATGATGATATATATGCTTCTTAAATATTTGACCACTGCTGAAAGCCACCTGGGAGAGAGTGAGTAATCCATAACAAACAACACAGCACAGTGGATAGTGGGGGAGTGCATAAAGCAACAGTAAGCTATGGCCTCTTTTCATCTTGAATCTTTCTAAACAACAGTGGAAAACAGCTTCATGGGTAATGCTGCAAAATTGATTGAGTGGGTTGTTCTTCATATTGGTTGATTCTCTGTGTCTACACCTCCAAACTTTAACAAGAGTCTCAGAAATTATGGTGCGTACTATGAAATTTATGTTTGACAAATAATGATTGGAAAGGGTAATAGCCTTAGTAAACACATGGTATTAGGACGAAAAAACTTGGTGCTCAGCCTAACGTTTGATTTTATTAATATAAATAATGTATTAACAAGTGAATAACCTGGATTTTATCCAAACCACTCTACTATAAGTGCTTTGCTAAAACTCACCAATGGTATTTGCTTCTATAAATAACAGCCATAATTGGAATAGTTTTCTAGATACATCAGTTTATATCTTATGACAAATATTCTTTTAAAGATCTTTATCATTGCAAGCCTTTTAGAGGAACCTTTAAATTAGATGGTGAGAGTGGTGTCTGACCACCCCTGCTGTGGTACAAAAGAAAGAGCTCAGAGTTCAGACCTGGCCTGAGTCTCGAAGAACATGTAGGTTTGGAGCTAATCGAATAAAGGGGAAGAAGACCCTCCAGATGAGGTGTGGTGAAATGCTGGTGATGGAAACTGAGGAAGACTGGAATCTCAAAGAGGCTGCTGAACCTCTTAATCTACCTATAATTGGCATACTCCATCCAATCATGAGAAAGCTGGATAAAGATTTAAATTGAGGCAATGTGGAGTACCAAAAGAGCACAGCATCCAAAGAAAAAAACACCTAGTTTCAAGTTCTGGCACCTCCAACTAGTAGTTAAATGTCATTGCAAGTTTCTTAATCTTTGTAGGTCTGTTTCCTCATCTGTAAATAGTGGTAAAAACATCTTCCTCATGAGGCTTTCAATGATTAAACGAGGGAATGTGTGTGAAGAGCCCAATATAGTGTGGGACAAGAAGAACGTCTTTAGTATATTGTGGGTGTGGTTATTGCTGTTATGTTCTAAGTACAGATTGTTTCCAGATTTGGCCAGTGACAAAACGCAAGTTTCCTGGGAGACTTGTTTCTTCTGTGGATCATCCATCTGATGCACTGCTTTTTGCACTATTGAACATTATATGGATTTGGAATGTCAAATGAATACAGTCTTTGCCTTTGGAGGTCTTCTAGTTGAAATGACACCGACACACATATTTGCTGATAGATGCTCACAAACATAGCCAACAACTCCAGCTAGATGGATGATGAAAGCCACCTGGGAGAGTCTTCATTTAGTAGTTAAATGCCCTTGAGTAAGTTTCCTAACCTTTTAGGTCCGTTTCCTCATCTGCAAAGCGGCAGTACAAACGTTTTCCTCGCGAGGCTCTTGAGGATTAAGATGAGGGAATATGTGTGGCAACTAATAAAAGCCAGATTCTTAGAATTTTTCCTGTGCATGTCCCCGTTGATGTTTTCTACAATATTAAACTTTATACTGAGTTAAAAGGATGTGATCAATTTGAGTCAGGCATCCTTGGGCTCAAATCATAGCTCAAAATCTTATATGTATGTCTTTGAGAAAATCATATGACTGCTCTGAGTTTGTTTCTTCTGGAAAATGGGAATAGAAAGTACATTTGTAGAGCTGTAATAAAAATCTGGAAAATTGTATGTAGGGTGAATAGCACATACTAGGGGCTTAATAAATAACAGCCATTACCATTGTTATTTGCCCTACAGAGCTCCTGGCTACAATAATCATTCTTTCCTCTTGTTCATCTCAACTTCAAGATACTCCCTGAGTGATTGTCTCAGTATTAAAAGAAACTTTCCCAATAAATAGAATGCCCCTTTCCACCCACCTGGAATAACAACTAAGATTCACATAATGTTTTAACCTTCACAAGGAATACTCAAATATATTACTGCATGTAACCCTTACAACAACCCTGTGAGGCAGAATTAGTACCATTTTGCAGATGTGGATGTCCATTTGGAACAAGGCTAACCAGATTGCCCATGATAACTCAGTCAGGAAGTGGCAGGAAGCTGAAAACGCCAGCCCAGTGCTTCTGTCAACAAAGCTCACATCCTTTCAGCTCTCCAGAGTCTCTCTCCTCTGTATCTTGCTGTCTTCACCAATCAGAGGAAGTGAAAATGTTCTTTGGCATATGAGCGATCACTGGAAATGAATTCAGTATGGGAAGAAGAAAAGGTTAGAATTTCTCAACTTGTAAGTCCATTGACTAATGAGAAGTCTAGCTTCCTCTCTCTCTAGATAGATAGATAGATGGACAAATAGATATGTGTGTGTATATATACACATATGTGTGTACATATGTATATATGTGTATATATTACACACATGTATACATGTGCATATTTATGTATATAATGTGTGTATATATATGTGCAATAGTGCATGTAGTGCATATACGTGTATATATGTATATAAAAATGTTGTGTGTATATATGTATATACACACACAGCATTTTGTTTATTCATTCGTATATAATTGACACTTGGGTTGTTTCCACCTTTGGCTATTATGAATAACACTGCAACATACGTTGACATGCAGCTATATGTCTGAGCCCCTGTTTTCAATTCTTTGGAGTGAAAATATTTACATGGGATGGAATTTTATGTTCAAAGATTGAGAAACTTCCGAACTGTTTTCTAAAACAGCTATACCCTTTTATATTCTCCCCATATTACAGAACGTTTCCAATTTCTTTACACCCTCATCAACACTTATTTTTCAATTTCAAAATTAAAACCCATCTAGAAGGTGTGACGTAGTATCTCATTGTGATTTTGCTTTCTATTTTTCTAAAGACTAATAAATGATCATTGTTTATTGTATTTATTGCCTATATGTACATGTTCTTTGGAGAAATCTCTATTCAATCCTTTGACCATTTTTAATTGAATTTTTGTCTCATTGTTGAATTGTAATTCTTTATATATTTTGTAGATGTTAAACCCTTATTGGATATATAACTTACAAATATTTTTCTTCCATACTGTAAGTTTTGTGTTCATTCTCTTGATACTGTCCTTTGATGTAGAAAAATGTTTTTAATTTTGATGAAGTGTGACCTGCTCATTTTATTTCATTGCATATGCTTTTGGTGTCATATCTATGAATTGATTGCCAAACACAAGGTCATGAAAATTTTTCATTGTTTTTTCTCTAAGAGTTTTACTGCTTTAGCTCTTATAGCTAGGTTAATTTTTATATATGGTATGAGACTGCAGAGAATACCAGCTTTCAATCACCATTTCTACATCGAATAAGAATACTCAAGTAAAGGCAAGAGTTTCCTAAAATGTAGACGTTTATGGGTTTGTTAGTATCTACTCTTAAGTCATCCATCTAGCTGGAGTTGTTGGCTATGTTTGTGAGCATCTATCAGCAAATATGTGTGTTGCTGTCGTTTCAACTACAAGACCTCCAAAGGCAAAGACTGTATCCACTTGATGTAACAAATCCTTATGATGTTCAATAGTGCAGAAACAGTGCATCGGATGGACAATCCACAGAAGAAACAAGTCTCCCAGGAAACTTGCATTTTGTCACTGACCAAGTCTGGGGAGAGTCCGTACTTAGAACACAACAGCAATAACCGCACCCACAATATACTAAGGACATACTTCTTGACCCACACTATATTTGGCTGTTCACACATATTCCCTCATTTAATCATCAAGAGTCTCATGAGGAAGATGTTTTTACTGCTATTTGCAGATGTGGAAACAACCTACAAAGATTAAGAAACTTGCAAAGGCATTTAACTACTAATTGGAGGTGCCAGAACTTGAAGCCAGGTGTTTCTAATTCTGGATGCTGTGCTCTTTTTGCTGTCCCACATTACCTCCATTTAACCCTTTACCTGTCTTTTTATGTTTGGATAGATGAGAGAAAGTTATAGGTGTACTAAGAGGTACAGCAGCTTTGTCCAGAATTCAGACTGCCCTAGCCCCATTAGCATTTCTTCTTCTGCAATTACCAGCATTTCTAACCTGGAAAGGTTTCTCTCTCTCCATTCCACCTATCCAACTCCTATACATCCTTCAAGAGCTAGTGCATATCTTGCCTCCCCAGAATGCCTACTTTACTCACTTTCAGCCAAATTAATACCCTTTATCCTTGACCTACTAAACCACTCATAGCCTCATAGCTGAACTCATGTACTTTAACACTTAACCATATACTATGACATAGTCCTTTTCCTTCCTTCTTTCTTTCTTTCTCTTCAAATACTTTGCAGATATTCTTGTATTGCTAATTCTCACAATGACCCTTTGGCACCTCTCCCACTTTGTAAACAAAAAACCAATTCAAAATAGTTCTATGACTTTCTGAAAGCCACAAAATGAATGACAAAGCTGGGATTTTAACCCATCTCCATATGGTCTCCTTCCACTACATCACACTGTCTTTCTAGGGCCAAAGCATAGATGGCCCTGAATGCCAAACAGCTTTCTATCTCCAGCAATATAACGTCTGTGAGACTCTCATATTATTTTTTAAAGAGTTATATAAGTAGCTCAGCTGTTTTAAAATTAGGTTGGCATAAATCTTACCTGTGGACTTCATTAAAAACAAAGATTTCCAAATGCAGTATGTCTGCAATCTTTTTCACCTATTACATGATGAAGTAACATGGTATAGTGGGTTGCTAGCCTTGGTTGGCCACTAACTAGCATTGTGACTTTGAATAAGTCCCTTGACCTCTCTGAGCCTCATTTTTCTCATCTTCAAATAGATATTCTCCAAAGTTCTCTCTAGTTTTAAAAATACTGTTTCCATGACCATAAGTCTTGACTCCTTGAGAAGAATGCAAATTTTTCAAAAGCTTACATTTTGTTTTCCTCTGTAACATTAGACCAAGAGAAAGCACTGAATAAATACTTGTCAATACTTTGACCGATGGACTAAGATATGGGTTGAAAATGATAAGCAAAAAAATAATCATAATAACATGAAGAATGGGATGGGAAAGAGACCTAATATAACTATTAAAGTTCGAGGTGGGTAATCAGCAATATAGGCTAAAAGTGGGTTCATCTGCAATAAAAAATAAACTGGAAATAATTCATTCATTTTAAATAAAGCCCTAAAAATCAACTATTTTCAATGGATAAGGCAAAAATGGGCCACTGCCAAAGACTTTACAGCAAAATGATAAGCATATATTTGCGTCATAACTCATACAGATGAGAACCCACCTTTGTTATTTGTAAAGGAAGAAAACAAAATTGTTCAAAATATGCCAGTGGTTTGCCACATTTTAACAAATATTGAAGCAATACACTAACATATAAAGTATCCTTTTCTAGCTAGTTTCTATGTCGATGTGTTCAGAGTAAAAGGCAATAAAATTGTGTGGAAAAAGAGTGATAGAATGTATAGGAGATCATCAAAATAATAAGAACCATATATGACAAATCCACAGCCAACATCATCCTGAATGGGCAAAAGCTAGAAGCATTCCCCTTGAAAACCAGTGTAAGACAAGGAGGCACTCTCTTAACATTCCTATTCAACATAGTATTGGGAATTCTGGCCGGAGCAATCAGGCAAGAGAAAGAAACAAAGGGCATCCAAATAGGAAGAGAGGAAGTCAAACAATCCCTGTTTCAAGATGACAGGATCCTATATTTTTAAAAAACCCATAGTTTTAGTCCAAAAGTTCCATAAGCTGATAAAAAAAATTCAGCAAAGTCTCAGGGTAAAAAATCAATGTGCAAAAATCACTAGCATTTTTACACACCAATCACAGGCAAGCCAAGAGCAAAATTAGGAATGCAATTCCATTCATAATTGCCACAAAAGAAAAAAATATTTAGGAATACAGCTAACTAAGAAGGTGAAAGATCTCTGCAAGGAGACTACAAACCACTTTTCAAAAGAATCAGAGATAACACAAATGAAAAAATATCTCATGCTCATGGAAAGGAAGAATCAGTATCATGAAATTGGCCGTACTGCTCAAAGCAATTTATAGATTCAATGCTATTTCTGTTAAACTACCATTGACATTCTTCACAGAACTAGAAAAAACTATATTAAAATTCATACGTAATCAAAGAAGACCCTGAATAGCCAAGGAAATTCTAAGCAAAAAGAACGAAACTGGAGGCATCAGGCTACCTGACTTCAAGCTATACTATAGGGCTACAGTAACCAAAACAGAATGGAACTGGTACAAAAACAGCCACATAGACCAATGGAACAAAATAGAGAATCCAGAAGTAAGACTGCATACCTATAACTATCTTATCTTCAACAAATCTGACAAAAACAAGCAATGGGGAAATGATTCCTATTCAATCAATGGTTCTGGGATAACTGGATAGCCATGTGAAGAAGATTAAAACTGGACTCTTTCCTTAGGCCATGTATTAGTCCATTTTCATACTGCTATGAAGAAATATCCGAGACTGGGTAATTTATGAAGAAAAATAGGTTTAATGGACTCACAGTTCCACATGGCTTGGGAGGCCTCACAATCATGGTAGAAGGCAAAGGAGGAGCAAAGACACATCTTACATAGCAGCACGCAAGACAACGTGTGCAGAACTTCCATTTATAAAACCAACAGATCTCATGAGACTTACTCAATATCACAGAACAGCACAAGAAAAGCCTACCCCCATGATTCAATTACCTCCCACCTGGTCCCTCCCAGGGAACACGGGGATTATAGGATTCAAGATGAGATTTGGGTGGGGACTCATCCAAACCATATCATACCATATACAAAAATTAACTCAAAAATGATTAACAACTTAAATGTGAAACCCAAAACTAAGAAAACCCTGGAAGACAACATAGGCAATAACATTCAGCAGATAGTCACAGGCAAAGGTTTCATAACAAAGACACCAAAAGCAGTTGCAACAAAAGCAAAACTTGACAAATGGGATCTAATTAAACTAAAGAGCTTCTACACAGCAAAAGAAACTATCAGTAAACAGACAACCTATGGAACAGGAGAAAATTTTTGTAAACTACACAATTGACAAATGTCTAATATCCAGCATCTGTAAGAAACTTAAACAAATTTACAAGAAAAAAACTAACAACCTCAAAAAAGTGGGCAAAGGACATGAACATACAGTTTTCAAAAGAAGACATACATGCAGCCAACAAGCATATGAAAAAAAGCTCAACATCACTGATCATTAGAGAAATGCAAATCAAAACCACAAAGCGATACCAGCTCACACCAGTCAGATGACTACATTAACAAGTCAAAAAGTAACAGATGCTGGTGAGGTTGTAAAGAAAATGAAATGTGTGTGCACAGTTGTTTGGAGTGTAAATTAGTTTAACCATTGTGGAAGACAGTGTGGTGATTCCTCAAAGACCTAAAAACAGAAATACTATTGAACGCAGCAATCCCATTCCACAAAAGAATCCCTTTGTTTAATGATACGGTTTGGCTGTGTCCCCACCCAAATCTTCCCTTGAATTGTAGCTTTCATAATTCCCACATGTCACAGGAGGGGTCTGGTGGGAGGTAATTGAATCATGGGAGTGGGTCTTTCCCATGCTGTTCTCATGATAGTGAATAAGTCTCATAAAATCTGATCATTTTATAAAGGGGAGTTTCCCTGCACATACTTTCTCCTGCCTGCCACCATGTAAGACATGACTTTTCTCCTCCTTTGCCTTCTGCCATGATTTTGAGGCCTCCTCAGCCAGGTAGAACTATGATCTCCTATTTTGTTATTTTGGGTCAGTTACTTCCATTCTAAATCACACATGATAAGTGCCATCAAATAATAAGTGATGGCAGACCCAATTATACTAATAAGGAAGTTGAGAAATTAAAATTCTGGGGCATTCAGGTGAAACTGATATATTATAGCTACCTGAAAAACATGGTGTTTTTTAAATTTGCATTTATTATATAGAATGTATGCAGAAAAGTAGGAAATGAAGGATAGGAGCAGTAACTGCTTAGAAATGCATCTACTTTAATTTTTATCTCAAAAACTTTTTCAAAGCAAATATGGCTAAGTATGGTAGTGAAAAGAAGAAAATATTTCCCAAAGTATTCTTTGCAGAGTTTCATATCTTTATTTGTAAACTTTGGTAAATTAAAAATTAATAATAATAATTCTTAAATATTTTAAGTCTACAACAGATCTTTAATAATTATCCTTTATAAAGATATAGCTATAAAATATTGTGAAAGCATTTTTTGAATTATCTCTTTTTTATTGAAATATAACTTGCAAATTATGAAATTCATCATTTTGAAGTGTACAATTCAGTTGTTTTAGTATATTCACAAAGTTGTTCAACTCTGTGGTGGGCTGAATGGTGGCCTCTCAAAAGACACATTTACCCAGATCCTGAGAATGTGACTTTATTTTTTAATAGATGTAATTAAGTTAAGCTTCACAAGATGAATTCAGCTCGGATTATTCAATGGGTCTTCAATCCAATGGAAAGTATTCTCATCAAAAGAAGAAAAGACACAAAGGAGGAGAAACACAGAGAAGAAGATGATGTAGAGATGAAGGCAAAGACTGGACTAATTTGTCTGTAAGCCAAGGAACACCAAAAATTGCCAGCAACCCACCAGAAGGTAGGAGAAAAGCAGTTAATGACTTCTTTCTCAGAGCCTCCACAAATGAACTAACCCTGCCAACATACTGGTTTTTTACTTCTGGCCTCTAGAATAATGAGATAATAAATTTCTGTTGTTTTAAGCAACCAAGTTTGTAGTAATCTGTTATGGCAGCCCTAGGAAACTAATACAAATCCTTATCACTATCTAATTTCAGAAAATTTTCGTTATTTCCAAAAATAAACCCATTAGCAGTCCTCCCCATCTATCACTCCCAACAATGACTACTCTACTTTCTGTCTCTATGGATTTGCCAATTCTGGGCATTTTATATAAATAGAATCAGACAACATGTGGCCTTTTGTATCTGGCTTCTTTTACTTAGCATAATGATTTCAAGGTTCATTCATGTGGTTGCATATAGTATTATTCCATTCCTTTTCTTGGCTGAGTAATATTTGATTGTGTGGGTATACTATATTTTGTGTATCCTTTCATTAACTGATGCACGTTCATGTTCTCATTATGTTTCTCATTTTTTTTGGCTACTATGAACAATGCTACGATGATCATACATGTACATGGTTTTGTGAGGGCATGTTTTCAATTCTCTTGAGCATATAAATATACCCAGTTCTCTTGGTTATATAGATATTCATTTGATTTTGGTTACCTTATTTGTTGGTATATAATTATTCACATTATTCCCTTATAATCCTTTTATTTCTGTAAAGTATCCCTTTTTTCATCCTTGATTTTAGTCATCCGAGTCTTATTTTTTTTTTTTTTTCAGTCAGCCTAGCTTAACGTTTGTCAATTTTGTTGCTCTTTTCAAAGAACCAACTTCTGGCCTTGTTGATTTCCTCTACTATTTATCTATTCTGTATTTCATTTATTCCCAGTCTAATTTTTAGTATTTCCTTTCTTACACTTGCATTGGATTTTGTTTGCTTTTATTTATCAAGTTTCTTAAAACTGGAAGTTAGGCTGGGCACGGTGGCTCATGTCTGTAATCCCAGCACTTTGGGAGACTAAGGCAGGCAGATCACGAGGTCAGGAGATTGGGACCATCCTGGCCAACAAGGTGAAACCCCGTCTCTACTAAAAATACAGAAAGTAGCTGGGCATGGTGGTGCGTGCCTGCAATCCATCTACTCAGGAGGCTGAGGGAGGAGAATTGCTTGAACTAGGGAGTTGGAGGTTGCAGTGAGCCAAGATCATGTCACTGCACTCCAGCCTGGTGACAGAGCAAGACTCCGTCAAAAAAAAAAAACAAAAAAACTGCAAGTTAAGTTACTGATTTAATATCTTTCTTCTTGAAAATAGAAGAATCAAACAGATGCAATAAAAAATGGTAAAGGGGGCTTTGCAGACGCTGCTGCCGAGGAAAGTCCTGTACTACTAGCCATGGTCAACCCTACCGTGTTCTTCGACATTGCCATCGACGGCGAGCCCTTGGGCCATGTCTCCTTCGAGCTGTTTGCAGACAAGCCTCCAAAGACAGCAGAAAATTTTCGTGCTCTGAGCACTGGAGAGAAAGGATTTGGTTATAAGGGTTCCTGCTTTCACAGAATTATTCCAGGGTTTATGTGTCAGGGTGGTGACTTCACACGCCATAATGGCACTGGTGGCAAGTCCATCTATGGGGAGAAATTTGAAGATGAGAACTTCATCCTAAAGCATACAGGTCCTGGCATCTTGTCCATGGCAAATGCTGGACCCAACACAAATGGTTCCCAGTTTTTCATCTGCACTGCCAAGACTGAGTGGTTGGATGGCAAGCATGTGGTCTTTGGCAAAGTGAAAGAAGGCATGAATATTGTGGAGGCCATGGAGCGCTTTGGGTCCAGGAATGGCAAGACCAGCAAGAAGATCACCATTGCTGACTGTGGACAACTTGAATAAGTTTGACTTGTGTTTTATCTTAACCACCAGACCATTCCTTCTGTAGCTCAGGAGAGCACCCCTCCACCCCATTTGTTCGCAGTATCCTAGAATCTTTGTGCTCTCGCTGCAGTTCCCTTTGGGTTCCATGTTTTCCTTGTTCTCTCCCATGCCTAGCTGGATTGCAGAGCTAAGTTTATGATTATGAAATAAAAACTAAGTAACAATTTAAAAAAATGGTAAAGGGGATATCACCACTGATCCCACAGAAATACAAACTACCATCAGAGAATACTATACACACATCTACACAAATAAACCAGAAAAAATCTAGAAGAAATTGATAAATTCCTGGACATATATACCTTCCCAAGACTAAATCAGCAAGTTGAATCTCTGAATAGACCAATAACAGGTTCTGAACAGGTTCTGAAATTGAGGCAGTAATTAATAGCCTACTAACCAAAAAAACTCCAGGACCAGACGGATTCACAGCCGAGTTCTACCAGAGGTACAAAAAGGAGCTAGTACCATTTCTTCTGAAACTTTTCCAATCAACAGAAAAAGAGGGAATCCTCCCTAACTCATTTTATGAGGCCAACATCATCTTGATACCAAAGTCTGGCAGAGAGACAACGAAAACAAAAGAGAATGTTAGACCAATATCCCTGATGAACATCAATGTGAAAATCCTCAACAAAATACTAGCAAATCAAATCCAGCAGCAAATCAAAAAGCTTATCCACCATGATCAAGTCAGCTTCATCCATGGGATGCAAGTCTGGTTCAACATATGTAAATCAATAAACATAAACCATCACATAAACAGAACCAGCGACAAAAACCATATGATTATCTCAATAAATGCAGAAAAGGCCTTTGACAAACTTCAATAGCCCTTCATGCTAAAAACTCTCAATAAACTAGGTATTGATGGAACATACTTCAAAATAATAAGAGCTATTTTTGACAAACCCACAACCAATATCATACTGAATGGGCAAAAACTGGAAGCATTCCCTTTGAAAACCAGCACAAGGATGCCCTCTGTCACCACTCCTATTCAACATAGCACTGGAAGTTCTGGCCAGAGCAATCAGGCAAGAAAAGAAATAAAGGGTACTCAATGAGGAAAAGAGGAAGTCAACTTGTCCCTGTTTGCGGATGACATGATTGCATATTTAGAAAACCCCATCATCTCAGCCCAAAATCTCCTTAAGCTGATAAGCAACTTCAGCAAAGTCTCAGGACACAAAATCAATCTGTAAAAATCACAAGCATTCCTATATGCCAATAACAGACAAACAGAGAGCCAAATCATGAGTGAACTCCCATTCACAATTGCTATAAAGAGAATAAAATACCTAGGAATCCAACTTGCAAGGGATGTGAAGGACCTCTTCAGGGAGAACTATAAACCACTGCTCAACGAAATAAAAGAGGACACACACAAATGGAAGAAAATTCCATGCTCATGGATGGGAAGAATCAATATCTTGAAAATGGCCATACTGCCCAAAGTAATTTCTAGATTCAATGTCATCTCCATCAAGCTACCAATGGCCTTCTTCACGGAATTGGAAAAAACTACTTTAAAGTTCATATGGAATCACAAAAAAGCCCACATATCCAAGACAATCCTAAGCAAAAGAACAAAGCTGGAGGCATCACGTTACCTGACCTCAAACTATACTACAAGGCTACAGTAACCAAAATAGCATGGTACTGGTACCAAAACAGAGATATAGACCAATGGAACAGAACAGAGCCCTCAGAAATAACACCACACATCAACAACCATCTGATCTTTGACAAGCCTGACAAAAACAAGCAATGGGGAAAGGATTCCCTATTTAATAAATGGTGCTGGGAAAACTGGCTAGACATATGTAGAAAGTTGAAACTGGATCCCTTCCTTACACCTCATACAAAAATTAACTCAAGATGGATTAAAGACTTAAATGTAAGACCTAAAACCATAAAAACCCTAGAAGAAAACCTAGGCAATAACAGTCAGGACATAGGCATGGGCAAAGACTTCATGACTAAAACACCAAAGCAATGGCAACAAATGCCAAAATAGACAAATGGGATCTAATTAAACTAAAGAGCTTCTGCACAGCAAAAGAAACTATCATCAGAGTGAACAGGCAACTTACAGAATGGGAGAAAATTTTTGCAATCTACCCATCTGACAAAGGGCTAATATCCAGAATCTACAAAGAACTCAAACAAATGTACAAGAAAAAAATAAACAACCCCATCAAAAAGTGGGCAAAGGATATGAACAGACACTTCTCAAAAGAACACATTTATGCAGTCAACAGACACATGAAAAAAGCTTATCATCACTGGTCATCAGAGAAATGCAAATCAAAACTACAATGAGATACCATCTCATGCCAGTTAGAATGGCGATCATTAAAAAGTCAGGAAACAACAGGTGCTGGAGACGATGTGGAGAAATACGAATGCTTTTACACTGTTGGTGGGAGTGTAAATTAGTCCAACTATTGCAGATGATAGTGTGGTGATTCCTTGAGGATCTAGAACTGAAATACCATTTGATCCAGTGATCCCATTACTAGGTATGTACCCAAAGGATTATAAATCATGCTACTATAAAGACACAGGTATGTTTATTGCAGCACTATTCACAATAGCAAAGACTTGGAACCAATCCAAATGTCCATCAATGATAGACTGGATTAAGAAAATGTGGCACATATACACCATGGAATACTATGCAGCCATAAGAAATGATGAGTTCATGTCCTTTGCAGGGACATGGATGAAGCTGGAAACCATCATTTTCAACAAACTATCACAAGGACAGAAAACAAACACTGCATGTTCTCACTCTTAGGTGGGAGTTGAACAGTGAGAACACATGGACATAGGGCAGGGAACATCACACAACGGTGCCTGTCAGTGCGTACGGGGCTGGGGGAGGGATAGCATTAGGAGAAATACCTAATGTAAATGACAAGTTGATGAGTGCAACAAACCAACAGGGCACATGTATAAGTATGTAACAAATCTGCACGTTGTGCACATGTACCCTAGAACTTAAAGTATAATAAAAAAAACGAAAAAAGATATTTCTTCTTTGTTAATATAGGCATTTACAGCTATAAATTTCCTTCTAAGCACTGCTTTATCCAAATCCCATAAGTTTTATTATGTTGTGCTTTATTTCATTCACCTCAAAGTACTTTCTAATTTACCTTGTAATTTCTTTTTTCATCCATTGATTATTTAAGAGTGTGTTGTTTGATTTCCACATATTTGTAAATTTCTCAAATTTCCTTTGTTATTTATTCTTCAGTTCATTGCATTGTAGTCAGAGAACATAACTTAAATTATTTCAGTCCTTTTAAATGTATTGATATTTGATTTATGGGCTAACATATGGCCAATCCTAAATAATAGCCCATATGCACTATAGAAGAATGTATATTCTGCTGTTGTTAAATTGTTTATTTCTCTTCTCAAGTCTATCACTTTTTCTTCATGTAATTTGGAGCTCTATTGCTATATGCATATATATCTATATTGTTACGTTTGTTTTCTTGACATGTTAATCCTTTCACCATTATAAAGAGTTTTTTCTTTGTCTCTAGTAACAATTTTTTAAAATCTAGTAACAATTTTTAAAATTTTTTTATAGCCACTCCTGCTCTCTTTTGGTTACTGCTTGCAAGGTATGTCTTTTTCTGTATTTTATTTCCAACCTCTGTTTTTTGAATCTAAAGAGTATGTCTTGTAGACAATACATAGTTAGATTATGTCTTTTTATTCATTTTGCCACTTTCTGCCTTTTGATTGAAGTGTTTACTCATTTACATTTAATGTAATTACTGATAAAAGTAGGATTTGGCCGGGCGCGGTGGCTCAAGCCTGTAATCCCAGCACTTTGGGAGGCCAAGGCAGGCGGATCACGAGGTCAGGAGATTGAGACCATCCTGGCTAACACGGTGAAACCCTGTCTCTACTAAAAATACAAAAAAAATTAGCCGGGCGCGGTGGTGGGCACCTGTAGTCCCAGCTACTCTGGAGGCTGAGGCAGGAGAATGGCGTGAACCCGGGAGGCGGAGCTTGCAGTGAGCAGAGATGGTTCCACTGCATTCCAGCCTGGGGGACAGAGCAAGACTCCGTCTCAAAAAAAAAAAAAAAAAAAAAAAAAAAAAAAAAAAAAAAAAAAAAAAAAACAGTAGGATTTATGTCTACCATTTTGCTTTTTGTTTTCTGTATGTTTTGTGTCTTCTTTGTTTCTCTATTCATTTATTTGCAACTTCTTTCTCTGGTTTGAAGTTGCAATTATGCTACAAACTTTAAAATAGGGACATTATCCTGGATTAAGCAGCTCTTAAAAGTAGAAGCAGAAGGCAGAAGGGTAAATCAGTGGCATCTGAGGAGGAAGAAGAAGCAGAAGGGATTTGAAGTATTGACAAACCAGAAACTTGGTAGCTTACAACACAAGGTTATGCTCTTACAGTTGTGTCACAAGTCTGAGATGGGTCTCCCCAGACTAATATAAAGGTGTTGGCAGAGCTGCATTCCTTTCTGGAGTCTTGATAATTGTTTGGATGATGACCCCTCTAAGTCCCATATTGAAATGTAATCCCCAGTGTTGGAGGTGGAGCCTGGTGTGAGGAGTTGGAGTCATGGGGGCAGATCCCTTATGGCTCTAATAGTGAGTGAGTTTTCACTCTAATAGTGAGTGAGTTTTCATGAGTTCTAGTTGTTTAAGGATGTGCCACACTTCCCTCCCCTCACACACACACATTCTCTCTCTCTTTTGCTCCTGTTCTCACCATGTGAGATGCCTGCTTCCCATTTGCCTTCCACCATGATTGAAAGCTTCCTGAAAACTCTCCAGAAGCCAAGTGTATGCCAGTGCCCTGCTTGTATAGCCTGCAGAACCATGAGCCAATCAAACCTCTTTTCTTTACAAACTTCTTTAATTACCCTGTCTTAAGTATTTCTTTACAGCAATGTAAAAAACAGCCTAATACAAGTCTCTAGGAAAATAATCTATTTCCTTGCCCATTCAGGTTGGTCACAGAATTCAGTGCCTTGTAGTGGTAGAACTGAGTTCCCTGTTTTCTTGCTGGCTGTCAGTTAAGAGCCATTCCCAGCTTCTCTATGTTGCCCACATTTTTTTTGGCTTGTAACCACTTTCCTCCATCTTCAAAGCCAGCAATGGCAGGTCAAATTCCTCTCACACTTCAAATCCCTTCTGCCTCTTCTTCCTCCTCAGATGTCACTGATCTACCCTTCTGCCTTCTGCTTCTACTTTTAAGAGCTGCTTAATCAATACTAATGTCCCTATTTTAAAATTTGTAACATAATTGCAACTTCACATTTCCTTTTTCCACATAACATACCATATCACAAATTCCAAGGATTACGGCATGAATATCTTGGGTGGGACGTGGAAGAGGGACATGATTCTGCTTACCCCACTAGAGATCAGGTAACTTACGTGACAAAGCTAACAAGAGGAAGAACTGGAAGTACAATGCAGTCCTTGTTCAGTGCTTATTTCACTACATTTGATGTACAGTAATGTAATGATGTAACCACCAAACTGCCTATATGATCCCTTCAGATACATTTTGGCCAACCTGCTACTTTTGAGACTAGAATCATAGGCTGTTACAGCTGAAGGCACCTCAATCCAGCCCCATTATGTCACAGGTGAAGAAAACAGGGCCCAGGGAAGTTAAGGTTGCACCTCAGTTCCCAGAAAACTCAGAACCACAACTCAGCCTCTCCTGACTTCCAGTTCATGTGATTTTTTATTATAATTTTTTTAGTTAAACATAAATTCTCACAAGATACATCATCTACTTAAATTAACCTTATACTACTTAACTATTATCAGCCATGCAAAACGTGGCTGGTAAACTTATGTTATCCCTGTACTGTTAACCACTTCCATCTACCCATGACTTTCTAACTTCATCCCAATTATATTTTATGACTTATATTTTTCTTACAACTGCTTGAGCCTCTATATAAACACAGATTTTTATATAGATTCCACTTCACAAAAGGATCAAAGTAGAAAGACTATATATATTTCATTTCTTTTCTGTGTGCTGATTATTATTAAGTCCCACTAAGAACGACATTCTGTTATGATTTCTCTAAACTATATTTCAGGTTATTTATAACAAGTCAGCAAAAGAGAAAGAGAAAGAGGCTACTCACACCATTACTCCACACTCCACCCTGAGTCAATCCTATAAATTCTATTGGCTCTGAGATGGAAAGTAGTAGGAGGGCCACTTTATTGAAGCTACTACATTTAGACCTTTCCTGACTAGATCATGTTAGACATATATTACAGTCCATTTTCAGTCACTTGCGCTTACAGAACACAGGAATATGGAACTCAAATGGCATTTCTATTGGACTTCACGTTTTATAATTTTTTATACCATACTAACATTTATGTGTTTTTCTCTAGGCTAAAAATAAAATCAATATTTAAGGAGCAGGAGACACTGGTGGCAGCCTAGTTTCCCACCCTTAACCCACTAAGTCCCAGCCCACCCATGACACACCTGCCTGTCCCTCTAAAATCAGTCAAGGCTCATTTATGGTTAGTTATCCTCCTTGGCATTTGTTGACCCCCTTGCTTATTATACCCTATAAAAATTGGTTAAATCTTGGACAATCCCTTCACATTCCAGCAGATTTCTCTAAAACCAGGATCAACATAACTTGAGACCCAATATCTTTCCTGCCGGACACTTTAAAATGTCTGTGTACCTTTACTCGGTCTCATTTTCTTCTCTTCTTCCTCAAAAGAACTGACATCTCTCTTCCTGTTCAATGCTAACACTTTCACTAGTATATTCACTCCATTCTCATCCATTTCCCTTTTTTTGTGAGACAGAATCTGGCTCTGTGCCCAGGCTGGAGTGCAGAAGCGTGATCTCGACTCACTGCAACCTCCACCTCCCAGGTTCTAGCTATTCTCATGCCTCTAGCGATTCTCATGCTATACTCTATAATTGTGATACCTTAACTACCCATAACCCTGTAAAGCACAAAGTTATTAGAAGACGTCATCATAATACTCATCTTGTAATCATATCTCTCTTAAAAAGTGTTTGAAAACCTGCTTAATAAAAATCTACAAAATTTAAACAAATAAAAATTATTCCCTAAAAGCCACAATTTGGAGGCATCATGCTACCCAATTTCAAACTATACAACAGGGCTACAGTAACCAAAACATCATGGTGTTGAAACAAAAAAATAGACACATAGACCAATGGAATAGAATAGAGAGCTCAGAAATAAGGCTGCACACCTAAAACCATCTGATCTTTGACAAAGCTGACAAAAACAAGCAATGGGGAAGGCCTCCCTATTCATGAAATGGTGCTGGGATAACTGGACAGCCATATGCAGAAGATTGAAACTGGACCCCTTCTTTGTACCATAAACAAAAATCAACTCAAGATGGATCAAGGACTTAAAGATAAAACCCAACACTATAAAAACCCTGAAAGACAACCTAGGCAATACCATTTGCAAACTATACATGTGACAAAGGTCTAATATCCAGCATCTATAAGGAACTTAAATAAACTTACAAGAAAAAAAACTAACAACCTCATTAAAAAGTGGGAAAGGACATGAACAGACACTTTTCAAAAGAAGACATACATGCAACTAACAAACATATGAAAAAAAGGTCAACATCACTGATAACTAGAGAAATGCAAATCAAAATCACAATGAGATACCATCTCACACCAGTCAGAATGGCTACTATTAAAAAGTGGAAAAAAAAAAAAAACAGGTACAGTCAAGATTGTAAGGAAAAAGGAATGCTTATACACTGTTGGTGGGAGTCTAAATTAGTTCAATCATTGTGGAAAACAGTGTGACAATTCCTCAAAGACCTAAAAACATAACTGCCATTTGAACCCAATACCTCCATTACTGGGTATATACCCAAAGGGATATAAATCATTCTACCATAAAGACATATGCACAGGTAGATTCATTGCAGCACTATTCACAACAGCAAAGACGTGGAATCAACCTAAATGCCCATCAGTGATAGACTGAACAAAGAAAATATGGTGCATTTACACCATGGAATACTATGCAGCCATAAAAAAGAATGAGATCATGTCTTTTGCAGGAACAGGAATGGAGCTGTAGCCCATTGTCCTTAGCAAAATAATGCAGGAACAGAAAACCAAATATTGCATGTTCTCACTTTTAAGTGGGAGATAAATGATGGGAACACATGGACACATAGAGGGGGAAAAACACACATTGGGGCCACTGGAGTATGTAAGATGGGATGAGAGAAAGGGTCAGGAAAATAACTAAGGTACTAGGCTTGATACCTGGGTGATGAAATAATATGTACAACAAACCCTCATGACACAGGTGTACCTATATAACAAACCTGCATATGTACCCCTGAACTTAAAATGAAAGTTAAAAGAAAGCCACAATCAGAATTACTCATTTTTAACACCAAAACCCTTAGACTTAAGAAAAATCAGAGGAGATTTAGAAAAATTAATATTATGGAGTGGAACTAAAGGAAAGTAAATGTGTGGTGCTCCTCCCCATTCCTGTTTCTTAGGCCATTTGGGCAATCAGCTTACAATACTAATCATATCTGAGTTCTGTCAATTCTGGTTATAGAACAAAAAGGAACCAAAAAAACCTCTTTATAGAAAATGAAAGAGAATTGAAAAATTGCATAAGTATTGCATAACTTCTAAAAATGGAGTATGTTTGAAGGGGATAGCATTGAATCTATAAATTGCTTTTGGCAGTATGGCCATTTTCACAATATTGATTCTTCCTATCCATGAGCATGGAATGTTTTTCCATTTGTTTGTGTCCTATCTTATTTTGCTAAGCAGTGGCTTGTAGTTCTCCATGAAGAGGTCTTTCGCATCCCTTGTAAGTTGGATTCCTAGGTATTTTATTCTCTTTGTAGCAATTGTGAATGGGAGTTCACTCATGATTTGGCTCTCTGATTGTCTGTTATTGGCGTATAGGAATGCTTGTGATTTTTGCACATTGATTTTGTATCCTGAGACTTTGCTGAAGTTGCTTGTCAGCTTAAGGAGATTTTGGGCTGAGGCAATAGGGTTTTCTAAACATACAATCATGTCATCTGCAAACAGAGACAATTTGACTTCCTCTCTTCCTATCTGAATACCCTTTATTTCTCTTGCCTGATTGCCCTGGCCAGAACTTCCAATACTATGTTGAATAGGAGGGCATTCTTGCCTTGTGCCAGTTTTCAAAGGGAATGCTTCCAGGTTTTGCCCATTCAGTATGATATTGGCTGTGGGTTTGGCATAAATAGTTCTTATTATTTTGAGATACGTTCTATCAATACCTAGTTTATTGAGTGTTTTTGGCATGAAGGAGTGTTGAATTTTGTCGAAGGCCTTTTCTGCATCTATTGAGATAATCATGTGGTTTTTGTCATTGATTCTGTTTATGTGATGGTTTATGTTTATTGATTTACATATGTTGAAGCAGACTTGCATCCCATTGATGAAGTCGACTTGATCATGGTGGATACGCTTTTTGATGTGCTGCTGGATTCGGTTTTCCAGTATTTTATTGAGGATTTTCTCATCGATGTTCATCAGGGATATTGGCCTAAAATTTTCTTTTTTTGTAGTATCCCTGCCAGGTTTTGGTATTAGGATGATCCTGGCCTCATAAAATGAGTTAGGAAGGAGTCCCTCCTTTTCTATTCTTTGGGATAGTTTCAGAAGGAATGGTACCAGCTCCTCCTTGTACCTCCGGTAGAATTCGGCTGTGAATCTGTCTGGTCCTTGGTTTTTATTGGTTGGTAGGCTATTAATTACTGTCTCAATTTCAGAACTCGTTATTGGTCTATTCAGGGATTCGACTTCTTCCTGATTTAGTCTTGGGAGGGTGTATGTGTTCAGGAATTTATCAATTTCTTCTAGATTTTTCTCGTTTATTTGCATAGAGGTGTTTATAGTATTCTCTGATGGTAGTTTGTATTTCTGTGGGATCAGTGGTGATATCCCTTTTTCATTTTTTATTGTGTCTATTTGATTCTTCTCTATTTTCTTTTGTATTAGTCTGTCAGTCTATCTATTTTGTTAATCTCTTCAAAAAACAAAACAAAACAAAACAGCTCCTGGATTCATTTATTTTTTTGAAGGGCTTTTTGTGTCTCTATCTCCTTCAGTTCTGCTCTGATCTTAGTTATTTCTTTTCTTCCGCTAGCTTTTGAATTTGTTTGCTCTCGCTTATCTAGTTCCTTTCATTGTAATGTTAGGATGTCGATTTTAGATCTTTCCCACTTTCTCCTGTGGGCATTTAGTGCTATAAATTTCCCTCTACACACTGCTTTAGCTGTGTCCCAGAGATTCTGGTATGTTGTGTCTTTGTTCTCACTGGTTTCAAAGAATTTATTTATTTCTGCCTTAATTTTGTTATTTATCCAGTATTCATTCAGGAGCAGGTTGCTCAGTTTCCATGTAGTTGTGCAGTTTTGAGTGAGTTTCTTAATCTTGAGTTCTAATTTGATTGCACTATGGTCTGAGAAACTGTTTATTATGATGTCCATTCTTTTGCATTTGCTGAGGAGTGTTTTACTTCCAATTATGTAGTCGATTTTAGAATAAGTGCTATATGGTGCTGAGAAGAATGTATATTCTGTTGATTTCTGGTGGAGAATTCTGTAGATTTGTATTAGGTCTGCTTGTTCCAGAGCTGAGTTCAAGTCCTAGATATCCTTGTTAATTTTCTGTCTCATTGATCTGTCTAATATTGACAGTGAGGTGTTAAAGTCTTTCACTATTATTGATTATTGTGTGGGGGTCTAAGTCTCTTTGCAGGTCTCTAATAACTTGCTTTATGAATCTGGGTACTCCTGTATTAGGGGGGTGTGTGTGTATGTGTGTGTGTGTGTGTGTGTGTATATATATATATATATATATATATATATATATATATATAAAATTAGCTCTTCTTGTTGCACTGTTCCCTTTACAATTATGTAATGTCCTTCTTTGTATTTCTTCACAGAATTAAATAAAACTATTCTGAATTTCATGTGGAACCAAAAAAGGCCCCATATAGCCAAGACAATCCTAAGCAAAAAGAACAAACCTGGAGGCATCATGCTACCTGACTCAAACTATACTACAAGTCTATAGTAACCCAAACTGCTTGGTACTGGTACAAAAACAGATATACAGACCAATGTCAGAAATAACACCACACACATCAACAACCATCTGATCTTTGACAAACCTGACAAAAACAAGCAATGGGGAAAGGATTCCCTATTTAATAAGTGGTGTTGGGAAAACTGGCTAGCCATATGCATAAAACTGAAACTGGACCCTTTACTTACACCTTATACAAAAATTAACTCAAGATGGATTAAAGACTTAAACATAAGCCCTAAAACCATAAAAACCCCAGAAGAAAACCTAGGCAATACCATTCAGGGCATAGGCATGGGAAAAGACTTCATGACTAAAACACCAAAAGCAATGGCAATCAAAGCCAAAATTGATAAATGCAATCTAATTAAACTAAACTTCTGCACAGCAAAAGAAACTATCACCAGAGTGAACAGGCAACTTACAGAATGGGAGAAAATTTTTGCAATCTATCCATCTGACAAAGGACTAATAGCCAGAATCTACAAAGAACTTCAACAAATACACAAGAAAAAAAAATCAAATGTGGGCAAAGGATATGAACAGATACTTCTCAAAAGAAGACATTTATGCAGAGAAAAAATATATGAAAAAAAGCTCATCATCACTGGTCATTAGAGAAATGCAAATCAAAACCACAATGAGATATCATCCCATGCCAGTTAGAATGGCAATTATTAAAAAACAAGGAAATAACAGATGCTAGAGAGGATGTGGAGAAATAGGAACACTTTTACACTGTTGGTGGGACTGTAAATTAATTCACCCACTGTGGAAGACAGTGTGGCAATTCCTCAAGGATCTAGAACCAGAAATATTTGACCCAGCAATCCCATTCCTGGTATATACCCAAAGGATTATAAATCATTCTACTATAAAGACGCATGCACACGTACGTTCATTGCAGCACTGTTCACAATAGCAAAGACTTGGATCCAACCCAAATGCCCATCAATGATAGACTGGATAAAGAAAATGTGGCACATATACACCATGGAATACTATGCAGCAATAAAAAATGATGAGTGCATGTCCTTTGCAGGGACATGGATGAAGCTGGAAACCATGATTCTCAGCAAACTAACACAAGAACAGAAAACCAAACACTGCATGTTCTCACTCATAAGTGGGAGTTGAACAATGAGAACACATGAACACAGGGAGGGGAACATCACACACTGGGGCCTGTCATGGGGTGGGGGGCTAGGGGAGGGATTGCATTAGGAGGAAGTACCTAATGTCCATGAGGGGTTGATGGGTGCAGCACAGCACCATGGCACGTGTATACCTATTTAGCAAAACTGCATGTTCTGCACATGTATCCCAGGACTTAAAGTATAATAAAATAAATAAATAAAACAAATTTCTTAATTAAGAAAAAATGGAGTATGTACAAAGAAATGTGGATAATTCAAGTTGACAAAAATGTGTGAGTTTTAGGACTGAGCGCCAAGTCCCAAGTCATTAGTGTCGCCCACTATGAAAGTCATTCATGAGCTACAGTATTCTGATGCCTCCTCAACCACATATACACAGTACTATGGAATCAGCTGGTACATGAAAGGAATATAAGCTTTAGAGTCAGACAATCTGGGTTCAAGTCTTGGCTCTGTAACTTACTTGACACCTGATATGTGACCTTGAGCAGAGCTCAGGCTCTTCACCTGCATAAAGAAATCAATATCAACTTCAGAATATGGTTGTTAGAATTAAATGAGATAGTGTATAAAGCACCTAACATGATTTCCTTCTCCTCTTTGAAAAGGACAACCTGGGAAATGACAGTTCCTGGCATTAGAGGGTTAATAAGGAGAAGTTATTCTAAGCTACTGGTTTGGGTATAGGCATCCTGTCCCAGACAGCCCATCAGCCCCACTAATGGGATTTAAAACAGTTACTGCCTTTTCCTCAGTCATGTAATGATTTCTGGACAGCCTGAGAGGTCCATTATCTGCAGTCCATACTTCTGCTCTGTCTGGCGATAATGACTTCTTAGCACAACAGCAGGGTCGCGGTCTTCCACTTCCTGCTGCACCACTGTGCAAAGGACCCTCGTTGAAGTCAAAGACAAATTGTCCATCCCGCCACAGAGACCAGTGGACTGTGAAATGCTGCCCACTGACTGCCAGAATAGCTCCTGGAAAGTCATCCTCTAAGGCAAGGGTGCCCTCTAAGGAGTTTCCTGGGGGAACGTGAATATGATAGATGAGTGCTTTCCGTGAGAAAGTGAGATTCCAGAATCCCCAGAGGGCATCTGAGGTTGATGTCGGGGTGCCAGGAACCTCCCCAGCCTCTGAGTTGCTGTCTCATCCCACTCGGTTCTTACAAGCTGCCTGCAGAGCCCAAGGGCAAGAAAAACTAATGCATTTTAAAAGACCCCACAAAACTCTGACTTAAAAATCAATGCTCAGATGTGATCATTAACTTAGGCTCCCATTAAGATTTTTTCTTTCTGTATTCTCTGTATTCTTTATCTTACTGTTTTTATCATATTATATACAAGTTGCCTCAAATCCTGTTTAGAATAGGCAAGATATAAATCCTAAATAAGCAAAAAAAAAATGTGATAATAAATTAAAGGACTTATACTAGGCTTGAGCTGATCCCAAAAGAATTGCTGGCATTAACAAGGAGGGAACATTTCACTTAAATTAAGAAAGATATAACATTCATTCTACATTGTGATTTGTCAAATGAATGCTAATGTAAGACTCAGGATGAAAGAAAAAGAATGCACTTGGTTGTAGAAATAAAATGGATGTAAGTAAATTTTTTTTAACTTATTTGGACATACAAGAAAAGCTTTCTGCTACAATTAGACAGCTACCTAGAAAATATTCTCAACTGACTATTTAATTCAAAGTAAATATCAAATTTATTAAATATTATCTCATTTTGATTTATCAAACAAGCTGTAAAGTTTTAAAACATTTACTGCTGAAGTTGTATCAAATGCTCATTCAGGCTAAATATACATTGCTACAGCCATTTTGGAAAGCAATCTGGCCTTATGTTGCAAGTGCCTGAAAATGTTCATTCCATTTCTGTGAGTTTATCCTAAAAAATAAATCCCAAATTCAGGAAGAAATTATGCAGAGTGACACAATAGCAAAAAAATGGAAACAAGCTAAAAATGTTCTATTATAGGTAAAGAGTTACATAAATTACATCATGCCTATATGATGAAATAGCATTAATCCTTAAAATTTTTTAGTGATACAGGAAAAAAACTGAAAACAGAATTTAAAATGTATGTGCACTCTAAGATAAACTATGTAAAACAGAGAGAAGTACAAAAAAAATAGTAGTAGCTGGAGTTATGGGAAATTTAATTTTATTATAAACACATTTTTAACATTTTCAAATTGTCTCTATGAGGACATAATATTTTTATAATCTGGAAAAATAATATTTTATTTGTGAAAAATAAATAAATTGGATTAGTTTGCCAAAGGAAAAAAAAATTACTTTCACTGATGGACATAACCAGTGCAGTCTTGGTCACCAGGCATCCTGGATTCAGAAAAGGAGTCACCAAGCTGAAGATAGAGAAATAAGCCAGGATTGTGAGAGACCTGGTTGGAAGGACCACCCAGCTGGAGGGCTGGCCCCAAAATGGATGGTCAGTTCTAAATCACTGAGTCCCACAGGGCAGGGTGAACTGACATCCGAGCCAGACTCTGATTTGGTCAGTAGAGCAGCAGCATTGCTCAGAGAACAACTACGACCAGAAAAAAAAAAAAAAAAATCAAACAATTGAAACTGACCAGAAATGACACAGATGATACAATTAGTAGGCAAAGATATTAAAAGTTATCACTGTAGTACATCTATTCAAGAAGCTAGAAGAAAGATTGAACATACTAAAGTGAAATGTGGAAGAGTTTTAAAGGCCCAAGTCAAAATTCTAGAGATCAACACTATAAGATCTGAAAAGAAAATACTGGAATGGATTAACATATATTAGACATTGCAGAAAAAAAGATTAGTGAACTTGAAGGCACAGTAGTAGAAATTTTTCAATATAAAATTCAGAGAGAAAATCAAGGCTGCAAAAAATAAAAATAAAAAAGAACAGAACCTCACTGAGCTGCAGTGCAACTTTAAGTGGCCAATATACATGCAGTTGAAGTCACCAAAAACAGGAAAGAGAGTGAGATAGAAAAACATCTAAGAAAGTAATGACCAAAATTTTTTTCAAATTTGATGAAATCCATAAATCTTCCAAATATAGATGCTCCTCAACTTACAATGGGATTATGTCATGGTAAACCCATCATAAGCTAAAAATACTCCAAGTTGAAAATCCACTTAATACCTGGACAAACCCATTGTAAAGTCAAAAAATTACAAGTCAAACCATTGTTAAGTCAGGGACAATCTGTAATTCAAAAGCAGCTCAACAAACCATAAGCACAAGAAAATTGAAAAAGCCTATACCAAGGCACATTCTAATTAAATTACTTTAAATCAGTATTAAAGAATAAACATTTTAAAGCAGTCAGAAAAAGAAAAAACATGTACACAGGAACAAAGATAAGGAAGACAGCAAATTTCATGTTGGAAGTAACATAAACCAAAGACAATGAAAGTAATAATATCTTCAATGTACTTTTTAAATATCAGTCTAGAATTCTATACACAGTAAAAATAACTTTTTTAAAAAAATAAAGACTTTTTCAGACATACAAAAGCTTATGCAAGGTAATAATAACAGATGGAAATATAGATCTACACAGAGAAAAGAGAGCACCAGATATATAGAGGTTAACATAAAATAATTTTTTCTTGTTTCTAAGCCTCTTTAAAGATAATTGACTGCTTAAAGCAAAAAATGAAACCGATGCATTGTTAGGTTTATAATGTATGTAGAAATAAAATGTAAGACACAAATAGCACAAAGTCTAGGAATGAAGAAGTAGAAGTATACTGTTATAAGGTTTTTGTACTATAAGCAAGGTCTGGCATTCAATATGAGAGGTGTGGCATCTCTAATTTATCTCTATAAACCCTAAATCAATCACTAAATTAACAAAGAGTTATAGCTAAAAGAATAACAAGGAGATAAAATGGAGTCATAATATTCAATCCAAATGGTGGTAAATAAAGACAATAAAGGAGAAGAAAGAAAAGATGAGAAAATAGAAAAAAGGCAAAGTGGTAAATTTAAAGCCAGCTAGAGTAATAATCACACTAAACATAAATGGCCTAAATGCTTCAATGAAGAGCCAGCAATTGTCAGACTGGTTTAAATATCAAGAGTCAAATATAAAGTCACAAACATGTTAAAACTAAAAGAATTGGGGATATAGTGTGCTAACACTGATTAAAAGAAAATTGAAGTGGCTATATTAACATTAGACATAATAAATATTCTTGCTTTTTAGACCAAACAATACTAACAGTAATAAGCAGGGTCATTTTCTACTGATAAGAGGGTCAATTCAGTAAGTGGATATAACAACTATAAATGTGTATGCACCTAATGACAAACTCCGAAATGTATGAAACAAAAACTGATAAAACCACAAGGAGAATTAGACAAGTCACAATCCACATAGGCAGATATTTCAACCTTCTCTCTCAATAACTGATAGAATATATGGACAGAAAATTAGTAAGGATATTAAAGGCTTGACACAGACTATCAACCTATTGATATAACTGAAAATTACAGACTATCCACCAATTGACATAATTGAAAATTACAGACCAACACCAACAGAATTACTTTCAAGTTCACACAAAACATTTACAAACTGAGCCCATAATCTCTGGGACATAAATCAAGTCTCAATAAAATTAAAAAGTATATTAGTTTGTTCTCATGCTGCTAATAAAGGCATACACAAGACTGAGTAATTTATAAAGGAAAGAGGTTTAATTACTCACAGTTCAGCATGATTAAGGAAGCCTCAGGAAATTTACAATCATGGCAGAAGGTGAAGGGGAAGTAAAGCACCTTCTTCACAAGATGGCAGGAAGGAGAAATACTCAGTGAAGGGGGGAAGAGCCCCTTTAAAACCATCCGATCTTCTAAGAACTCACTCACTATCATGAGAACAGCATGGAATAAACTGCCTCTATGATTCAATTACCTCGCCTTGTCTCTCCCTTGACATGTGGGGATTATAATTCAAGATGAGATTTGGGTGGGGACACAAAGCCTAACCATATCATTCTGCCCTGGCCCCTCCCAAATCTCATGTCCCTTTCCCATTCCAAAACAAATCATGCCTTCCCAACAGTCCCCCAAAGTCTTAATTCAAATTCATTCCAGCATTAATGAAAAGTCCAAATCCAAAGTCTCATCTGAGACAAGGCAAGTCTCTTCCACCTATGAGCCTAAAAATCAAAAGCAAGTTAGTTACTTCTGAATACAATAGGGACACAGGTATTGTGTAAATACACCCACTACAAATGGAAGATATTGGCCAAAACAAATGGTCTACAGGCCCCATGCAAGTCTGAAATCCAGCCAGGCAGTCGAATCTTAAAGCTCCAAAATGATCTCCTTTGAGTCCATGTCTCACTTCCAGATTACACTGATGCAAAAGGTGGGTTCCCATGGCCTTGGGCAGCTCCACCCCTGTGGCTTTGCAGGGTACAGCCCTCCTCCTGGCTGCTTTCACGAGCTGGATTTGAGTGTCTGTGGCTTTTCCAGGTGCACAGCGCAAGCTGTTGGTGGATGTACCATTCTGGGGTCTGGAGATGGTGGTCCTCTTCTCACAGCTCCACTAGGCAGTGTCCCAAAGGGGACTCTGTGTGGGGGCTCCCACCCCACATTTCCCTTCTACACTGCTCTAGCAGAGGTTCTCCATTAGGGCTCCACCACTGCAGCAAACTTCTGCATGGACATCCAGGCATTTCTATATATCCTCTGAAATCTAGACAGGGGTTCCCAAACCTCTATTGTTGATATCTGTGTACCCCACAAGCCCAACACCACATGTAAGCTGCCAAGGCTTGGGGTGTGCACCCTCTGAAGCAATGGACCTAGCTGTGCCATGGCCCATTTTTGGAATGGCTAGGATGCATGGCACCAAGTCCTGAGGCTGCTCTTGAATGGAGCAGTGGGGCTCTGGGCCCAGCCTTCTCCTAGGTCTCTGAGAGGGACTGCTGTGAAGACCTCTGACATGCCCTGGAGACATTTTCCTCATTGTCTTGGTGATAAACATTTGGCTTCTTGTTACTTATGCAAATTTCTGCAGTAGGCTTGAATTTCTCAGAAAATTGGTTTTTCTTTTCTGTCACATTGTCAGGCTGCAAATATTCTAAATTTTTCTGCTCTGCTTCCCTTCTAAACACAAGTTCCAACTCCAAATCATCTGTTTATGAATACATAAAACTGAATGCTTTTAAGAGCACCCAAGTTACTTCTTGAACACTTTGCTGCTTAGAAATTTTTTCCACCAGATACCCTAAGTCATCTCTCTCAAGTTCAAAGTTTCACAGATCTCTAGGGCAGGGGCAAAATGCCACAAGTCTCTTTGTTAAAGCATAGCAAGAGTCACCTTTGCTCCAGTTCCCAACAAGTTCCTCATCTCCATCGAAGACCACCTCAGCCTGGATTTCATTGTCCATATCACTATCATCATTTTGGTCAAAACCATTCAACAAGTCTCTAGGATGCTCTAAACTTTCCCAAATCTTCCTGTTTTATTCTGACTCCTCAAAACTGTTCCAAACTTTGCCTGTTACCCAGTTCCAAAGTCACTTCCACATTTTCAGGTATCTTTATAGCAGCACCCCACTCTCTGTGGTACCAACTTACTATATTAGTCTTTTATATGCTGCCATAAAGAACTGCCTGAAACTAGGTGATTTATAAAGGAAAGAGCTTTAATTGACTCACAGTTCAGCATTGCCGGGGAGGCCTCAGGAAACTGACAATCATGGCAGAAGACAAAGAGGATGCAAGGTACCTTCTTGACAAGGCAGGAAGAAAGAGAAGTGCTAAGCAAAGTGGGGAAGAGCCCCTTATAAAACTGTCAGATCTCGTGAGAACTCACTCACTATCACGAGAACAGCATGGGGGAAACTGTCGACATGATTCAGTTACATCCACCTGGTCTCTCCCTTGACACATGGGAATTCTGCGGATTACAATTCAAGATGAGATTTGGGTGGGGACACAAAGCTAACCATATGAAAACCTAAAAATGTCATTAAACAAGTAGAGAAATCATAGAGAAAGCCTATGAAGCAGAATCCCTGCAGACAAATTTTACCTACTTAATTTTGTCTGGGCAACAGAGTATACCATCAGCAGAGGAATGCCAATGCCAAGTTCAATTAAATGTTATACTTAGATATAGGCAATTTTAGGCCTGGTTGAATTTCTTTCAGCCTCTAAAGCCATGCTGACTTACCTGATTGTTAAATCACATGGAAACCCTAGAATAATGGCACTGACCAACAGGAAGAACTTAAAACTACACCATATGAAAACTTGGTTATATGTTTGCCTACTTAGGTCAAAAACAGCAAGTGGCAACTGGCTTTTCCCAATAGTTTTTCAAAAGTATAAAATTTTTATACACATATAAATATGGAAGACAGAAGACACAAGAGCACATGATGAAAACAACTGGAAAGCTGATTTTATTTTATAACAGGAGGAATAGAAATCATGTGCTATCTAAAAAATAAATGTAACATTTAAACTTTCAACTATGTCTGAATTCTATAAAGCTGCAATCAGATCTACCATTGGCAAGCCACAAGTACTTTATGTGACACAGGGACAGAGGCACAACAATCCTTCAAACTTGGAATACTAGGCCTGGCTGCTGACGTAATGGGAACAACGATTAAACTATCAATCAAACAGATTTTTTAAGTATGTTGCATGTCATAGCCAAAGATTTCAAACCCAAGACAAAATCTGGTGTTAGTTACAACAGAGATAAATTGGGTGGTCTCTTGGTACACAGATGATCACAAAATCAGCATAATGTGGAAATCAATTCAAGGACTATTTTCTTCATCTCTGCTCATGAAGATTCCAAATTAATCAAAGTGTTGTTACAGATTTATGACCCATGGTTCTGCAAAGTGTTTAATGCTATTCTCTAGGTTATTTACCATGTTACCATGTTTCAAAGCAAAATCATTTAAGTGAGCCCCATTCTTTATTTGTACCTAAATATCTTTACTTCTTAAACAATTGAATTCCTGGTTATTTTTTCCAGATGCACAGCACTTCCAAAATTTAAGAACAACAACAACAACAATGGGGTAAATTTCATCCCTGAACCATCTGTAAAGCCAGAAGAAATGGGGTTGGTCTCAGTGCCAAATTCTCTCTAGAGCCTATTTTATGCTCACTCAAATCCAATTGAACTTCCTTCCCTATATAGGAATGTTTAACTGAAATATTACAAGGTCCCATGTGATCACTTCCTCCTCCAGTTTGTTTCCAGGGAAAACTCTTTCTCTGTACTTAAATGTTGTAGACTGCATATCAGAAAAGGAAAGTGCATATGATTCTCTTTATGTTACAGCTGCCAGAAACCAAATCCAAACTGTCTTCCCTGAATATCATAATCTGTTTGGCCTTGGTGCCTAAAAGGAGGGGAATTTTCTCTTTCTGAAATATGACCTGTTTCTTAGCAGGTATTCTATTTCAATGTGCAAGCCACTGTAAAACCTTTTAGAAGTAGATAAAATGTAAAACTAAAGTAAATGTAGTAAAACACAAATAGTGAATACTATTTTGGCCAGGCGCAGTGGCTCATGCCTGTAATCCCAGCATTTTGGGAGGCCGAGGCAGGCAGATCGTTTGAGGTCAGGAGTTCGAGACCAGCCTGGCCAACACAGTGAAATCTCATCTCTACTAAAAACACAAAAAATTAGCCAGGCATGGTGGCACGCACCTGTAGTCCCAGCTGCTCAGCAAGCTGAGGCAGGAGAATCACTTGAACCTCAGAGGCAGAGGTTGCAGTGAGCCAACATTGTGCCATTGCACTCCAGCCTCTGCGACAGAGCACAACTCCATCTCAAGAAAAAAAAAAATGTTATTTCATGTTTATAACTACACAGAAACTTTCATTCATGCCACAAATATTTCACATTTGTTATTATATGACAGGTACTGTGTTAAGTGCTCATGTATGGAAATAAACAAAGCTTGGTTCCTACCTCAAGAGACTCATAGACTAGTGGAGGACTCCGACAAGAAAAGTGAAATTTCTATGGACGGTTGTAGAGCTCCCACAAAAAGAAAACTGCTTTAGGGATTCAAATATCTCATTTCATCTAAAACCACAACACCCTTAGAAAGGCAGTTATTGCGAGTGACAGCAGCTTTCTGCTTTGTCCTCCAGTTATTTATCCAACTTTAACACTCCCTTCTAGTCAACATCTATTAACCTCTCCTCATATGTAGACCAATGGCCCAATTTCAAATATTCTGATGCAATCCTCATATCTTATATCAGGTCACATGCCACATGTTTCAGAGATGCAATCACTAGATGCATTCATTTCTACTTTCACACCAGCTTAGGCTGCTTTCCCACCCAAAAAGCATTCCAGCCTCTTCATCATCATCTCCTCATCCATACAAATCTTAAATAATACTCAAGGCCCAGAGTAAGCACCACTTTGTCCTTGCCATACCTTCTGTTACTACAATGCCCTACCCTCTCTGCTCTCTGAACTCCTGTAGTACTTGTAGTAAATTAGACCCACTTTTACCTCCAGTTGTTTCCTGTATATTAGTTTTACCTCTCCACGTAAACTCAAATTCCTTCAGGAACCATGTGCTCCAATAATGCTCAGAATACAAAAATGCTGACCAAAAAAAATAGGTTAATCCTCATTTAGGTGGCAGATAAGACTATAATTTTTCTAAGGTAACAGGGCTAAATAATAAATACCATTAATAGATACCATTTATCAAGTACCAATCTCACAAGTTCTATGTCATTCAAAACTAAAACAAAAATAGATTCTGGATTCTCTAGCTTTTGAGCAAGTGTTTATATCACATGTTATACTTAACTTTACCATATTATTATGATAATAAATTGTATTTATTATCTACTTTGTGCCAAGAACTGTATATCTATGATTTCACTTTATCTTCATACAACCATATGTAGTAAATATAATTACCATCCCTCAAAAAGGTTAAAGCATTTGTCCATGTGCTTATTGCATGAGGTTGAGGCAAGATTCTAAACTAGGTCTGTCTGACTGAAACTCTTTTGTTCTTTACCATTCTGTACTACCTCTGAATTACCAAAAAACAAAAAACAAAAAACAAAAAAATCCTCCATTCTTACATCAATTCATTCATGTTTCAAAAGTGTAGGAGACATGTTTATCCAATTCAGACTGTATACCCAGCTCATACCTCAGTCCACATTATGTAGCACAAACTGGAAAGTTTACAATTTTCCATAAAATTTTAGTTCTGAGAGATGTAAATCTCCCAGTTACGTAGCACTTGTAAAAATTGTTAAATTAGTCTTTTGGGTGGTCCAGGCTCACTGGACAACTAAGAAAGATACTTTGCATCGTACAGTTCCTAATCTCACACCTGGCAACTGCAGACCAAATTATTTTACTTATTTTATTTTTTTATTTTTTTATTTTATTTTTTTAATTATTTTATTTATAGTATTGTTTGCTGTGTGTGTTTTGTTATTTAATTTGTTTACATAAGCTGATAGCAGATTATTTTTATTTCAGCCTGAAAAGTTTATTCCTTGGTCTTTTTCCTCTGGCCTAATCATTGCATCTATTTAATTGTGCATGTTTGGAGGTGGGTTATTTTTTCCCCCACCCATTGGCTAGTTAAACAAGTGGTACAATAATTACCATGAAAATGTGGAAATTTATATAGAATGCATTTATTCTATATACACACATATTTTGTTAATGCAAGTAGTAATTATTTACTTATTTATCATCAATAGTGCCTGAAAGTCAGTTGGTCCTTAATTACTTCCTAATTATCCAGACCCCTATTTCTTTATAAAGGCTGACTTGAAAACAGCAGTTCAATAGCCAGACATTTTACAACTAACATTGATTTCTCCTCCCTCATTTATTGATGGACCATTCTCCCACTTGTATTTCTTTTTCCATGATAAAATTATAAATGAGCATGCTTATTCCTTTTAATTCCTTCAGTTAGCATTAGCTCAGTTAGCCTCTTCATTTTCTTTGCCTCTTTTGGCTGTAATAGTTCTACTGAGATTCTCTTGTTTGAATCCTTCCCTGTGATCCATTTCGAGAATATGCTCCTTTCAGTTTTGAGCTTCACTCTTGCATGTCCTATATATTTCTTGCCCCTTCCACAAAATTATGCTCCCATATAATCATTTTAGCACATAAACTTCCTCAGCTCATGCCAGCTTACACACTATCATCTTTTTAAGTTGTCCCTTTGTTCTCTTTGTAGTTTTAATATATGCAAAAGTTGCAGATACTCTATCACATACATTTTGACAGAAAAAATAAAACATATTCGGCAATGAAGAGCATATGTATTTACCTCCAGTAGCCTGGGGAAAACAGAAACAATCAGAATAGTTCTATAAATAGAAGTTTCATCAGTTTAATCTCTTCAAACTTTCCACAAACACAGCCATTCTGCCCAAGGTAAGGTTCTCTTCCATGATTTGCTTTGTCCACAGAACAAGACCCTTATTTATCCTTCATTCTTCTTCCAAGCTCCAACATGTGCTTCAAAATGTATAATAATCTCTGCCTGATGAAATGGAAAGGGAAATCACTTTTCCACTTAAATAGCAGAGAATATTCCTTTAGTGACATTGATATCTTGGGTAGTAATTTTTTCGGTGTACTCCTTTCTGAAAGTGATCTTTATCCTACTTCCAAGTATCCTAAAATAATAAAAACACAAACAAAAAAAACTATAATTTTAAACTTAACCCATGGCATGAAACATGACAAAGTAAGACATTGTATTAGTTTCCTATTGCTGCTATAACAAATTATCAAAAAACATGGTGGCTTAAAACAACACAGATTCATTATTTGACAGTCTAGAAGTCAGAAGTCTGAAATGGATCTCATTGAGCTAAAGTCAAGGTGGCAGCAGGGCTGTGTTCTTTCTAGAGGCTCTAGACAGAGGAAAATCTGTTTCCTTACCATTCTAGCTTCTGGAGGCTGCCCACAAATTTAGCTCCTGGCCCCCTCTCATCTTTAAAGCCAGAAATGGGTGGATAAACTTCACACACTGCACCACTTTGACGCTGACTCTCCTTCCTTCTTTAACCTATAAGGACCCTACGATTACATTAAGCCCACCTAGATAATCCAGGATAATCTACCCATCTCAAAATCAGCTGATTAGCAACTTTAATTCCTCTTTGCCATGTAATTTAACAGTTCACAGGTTCTGGGAATTAAGATGTGAACATCTTTGGGGAACCATTTTTCTATTACAGTATTATGAATGAATTTGTTATTAACAAACAAACAAACAAACAGAACCTACATTTTCAAATGAATGTTATCTCCTTCACAGTAGTCCCACCTGGGGACACTACATTCTTTCCAATCATGCTGAAATTAGAGGTTCTATTTTTTGGTGCTGTCTGCAAGTTCAATGGCGCATTCTTGGAATATCTATACTTGTATCAAATGTTTATGCTTTTAAACATGAATTTGCATTTGAACAGAGCCAGAAGTCATATGAAAACAAATGTATTGACTATCATAAATAATCAAATAAAAAAGTGTCACTTTGAGTCAAAAACAAGATGAAACCAATGAAATAATGAGATTGACTTTTTTCAGTAGACTAACTTTTCTTGTAAATAATAATGTTATAACAATCATCATAATAAATAGCTAATGAGCACTCATTAGGTAACCAGGACCATTCTAGGAGTTTTACATGAATTATCTTATACCTGTGAGGTAGGAACTATTATGAACTCCATTTTACATGAGTTTAAAAAGTGGGGAGTTTAACTTATTTAAGGTTACCAGTTAGAAAGTGGAGGAGCAGCGATTCCAGCCCAAGGGGTCTGCTTCTAATCCTGTCACCAGCAACATACCTACACAGTTCTCCCTATTTTCTTTTCACCTAACTTCCCACCCACAACCCTCATTTTGCTTTCTCAAATATTTGTTCTATAATTTCATTCTTTAGTTTAAAGGCACAAAAGCTCCCTGTTGCCAAATATATATTTTTTTTAATGTAAGCTAACATACATCTGGTCGTTTATCTAATCAATTCCATCCTTTCTCATTTCATTTCAACAGCAAAATATTCTGCTATAAAGCAGGAAAAAATATTTAAGTATAATAATAATAGCAAAAAAAGTAGGTGACATATTTATTTGGGCTTGTGCCTTGTGGCATTTAATTTAAGAATTGCATTATAACCAAAAAAAAAAAGAACAAACATGAGATAAAGACCAAAAGATGACTCCAAGTGGATAGCAATTTTTCAACTTTATCATGGTGTGAAACAGGTACACTTTCAGTATGCTCCTCAGTGTACAGATATATGGAGCTATGTCATACAATGGGGCTGTATCCAAATAAACCCATCATAAGTTGAAAATACTGTAAGTCAAAAACACATATTCAACTTACAATAGTTTCTCTTTTTAAAAAAAAACAACAGAAATTTATTTTCTCACTGTTCTGGAGGCTGGAATTCTAAGATCAGAGTGTTGGTACCTTTGGTTTCTCCTGAGACTTCTCTCCTTCACTTGCAGATGGCCTCCTTCTCCTTGTGTCTTCACGTCCTTTTTTTGTGTGTGTGTGGAAGTCTCTGGTGTCTTTCTGTCTGCCCATATTTCCTTTTCTTATGAGGACACCTGTCACATTGGATTAGAGATTAAATGTATGAATTTTGGAAGATACAATTCAGTCCATAACAGTCTGTTGCTCTGCCTGAACCAGTGCACCACCCAGGTGAATCTGGAAGCTGCCACCACTGTCTCAGAGTCAGGGCCCACATCCTTCCCCTATTGCTGAGCATCAAGCCCTGTATGATGAGGGCTTTGCCTTCGTTCTCCCTTTTAAAACTTATAATGACCTTATGAGGTGGGCTTGGTTATCCATGTCTTTCAGCTGAATGTTAGAAGCTTCTAGAGGTGAAGTAACTTGCCCAAGTTTGCCAACCAGAACTATAGCCTTGTCTAGTGTGTCTCAATTTTCAGTATTGTCCACTTAGGATGGGTTTATCAGAAAGTGACCCCATCATAAGTAAAGGAGCATCTGCAGAAAATATCTAGTGCCTCAGATTTTCTTCCCAGCAATTCTGGGTGCAGACATTAAGTATGTAAAATTTCTAAATGTTACTCTGCCGTAAAAAGATCATCTCTAACTACCATCATTATTGACGAATGAGTGGGAGAGGGGGACTTTCTGTCCTGAGAATAAGGCAGAAGGACACAGGCACGCACAGTGTGATGTTTTAGTGTTTGTGAAAAGGCTAAGAGAAGCCAAACCAGCCTGGCTGGCAAATTAACTCCTCTGAGGCTCCTTTCTGGGCAGCAGCATCAGGAAGCCGTTGAGAGCAGCTTAGCCGTAGAGGAGATTGGAAGGGGCTCTTTGGGCATATAATACTAAAAGCAGCAGACATATTTAGGCACCTCTTATCCCTACAAAAGTAAGAATGTAAAGACAACTTTATCCCTATAAAAATTCAGCCTGTTGGTTCATCCCTGAAAATCACAGTAAGAAGCTGAAGACCACGTCCAGTGACTTGGAGGAAGTCCATGTCATCCCAGGGATTTCTGCAGATTCCCAGAATTATATTATCATGAACACCTCTCCTAGAGATGGGACAGCTCACATCTCTGCTCAGTTAGTTCAGTCTAAGGATCGTCTTTCCTTCCTAAGCCTAAGTTATCCTCCACACTACATCGACCTCCATAATTTACAAACACAAAAATTAAAACACTCACCCCTGGTGGCGTGACATTGGTGTCTGAGTGCCTGGGAATACTGAATATGTATATATTGTAAATTGAGACAGACTATATATATATATACACACCAGCATTACACAAAAACTCACATGTAATATATGACATCTCCATTCATTAAAGTTTTTGGCTATTCTCTGTCTCCTCTGCCTTCTCACATCCCCCTCCTAAAACAACTTAATCAGGAGCAAAATATATATTTTAATAAATATATGCACATATATGTAATTTTCTCATGTAGAGTAATTCATCTCCCTCCAGTCCCTCAATAATAAGATTCCTTTGGAGCAACCAAAATCTGGAACTTTGATATCATCATTGTAGAATCCCTGATGTTGTTACACAAAGTATGTCTCTTTCTCCATTTCCAGCATAAATGTTGTGTGGTGAAATGGGAGGTTCTATTTATATAACAGGTAAGTAGATAAGGTAATAACTTAAGGTATTATTATTAACTATTCTATTTGAGTTCCCACCTTGAGTCTATTACCAAACTATCATCCCTGCATATAAACTACCTCTCGGAATTACACTTTTGCTTTCCAATTCCTGGACCTATATCAGCAGTACCTGGATTATCAACACCCTCCATAGATACCATTGTCTCCCTACCCAACCCAGAAACTGCTGCTGAAATCACTTTGACAAATATATGTTTTATGATCTCATTCTTTAGTTTAAAGATACACAATCTCCCTATTGTCAAATAGATTTTTTAAATGTAAGCTAACATACATCTGGCCATTTATGTAATCAACTCCATCCTTTCTTGCTTTCCTGTACAAATCTACCTCTGGCCAAGTAAATCTATTTCCAAACTATAATCAGCATGATTTATTTAGTCTCACAAGCATGTCTGTTTTTAGTTGCATGCCAACTACAGTGCCTGAGATACTCCTTCTCTTTTCTTCATCAATGAATATTCACTGGCACTTCAAAAACAAGGTCAAATTTTCTCTTCTCTTCTACAGGATGTGCTCCTTCACCTATGCCACCTGACTGAGATCACTGCTCTACCTTCAGCCCCTTTATCAGTTAAGGACTCTGTCATCCATGAGCATACATCTAGCCAAAATAACTTACATTAGTTGAGTACTTACTGTGTACTAAGCACTTTGCATGAGCATTAGCTCATTTAATCCTCACCAAAAAAAAAATTTAGCATGTGTACTCTTATCCCCATTAAACAGACGAGAAAATTGATGCTTAAAGAGCTTAAACACTTGTCCAGAACCACATAGTTAAAGCGTGGCAGAACAAGATTTTGAACCTGGACTGTCTGAGTTCATCACTTGTACTTTAACCACTATAACATAAAACTGGTACAACAATTGTGTTATTCAATACACAGAGTCATTTATTTTTGTCTAGTCTGTTAAGCCATCCAGACCAGGAACTTCTGAAAGTAATGGATGGCTCCTTCTACCATAATTATTTATAATCCTTGTCTCTTTTCCTTTGGATATTTCATTTTAAAATGGGGGAGGGTAATCATAATGGAATGACATAATGATATCCATTCTTCTCCTAAGTGAAACTTGGTTGCCCCCACAGTCCATCAATCAGTACCAGTTATCCTCTAGGTAAGCTGATTTTAAGAGTTACCAGTTATCACTTAAGAGTAATAGATGTATGCCTAAAATTGCTACAAGGGGGATCATTATACTCCCGAAGCCCTCATCAGGCAGAATTGTTTAAAATTCTGGAAAATCAAATTCTTTCCAGACCACATAGGAATATGATCTGCTCTTTTCCCTTATTCTCAAGGAATCTAAAAAAAATAAGGAATGTAGCATTTCTGTGAAATCTGTTTTTCTTCCAGAAAAACAAACTAAAGAAAATACATATTTCTAAACTAGACTATGTAAAAATCAGTGCTTGTTTGTAAAAGTCCTGAGAGGAAATACTTTATCCATTTCCAGACTAACTTAAGAGTACCTAATAACCTTCTTTTTTAAAAGAAAAATAATGTCATTGTGTATATTTTAGGTTTACAACATGATGTTATGGGGTACATATAGCTAGTAAAATGGTTATTATGGTGAGGCAGATTAACGTATCTATCATTTCACATAGTTACTTTTTTGTGACAAGAGCACTTAAAATATACTTATTTAACAAAAATCCTTAATACACTACAATTTGTTAACTTTATTCATGTTGTACATTAGATCTCTAACTACGTTCATCCTACATATCTGTTAGTTTGTGTCCTTGACCTACGTCTCACTATTTCCTCCCCCTACCCTGAGCTCATGTTAACCACTATTTCATTCTCCATCTCTATGTACTTGAGCTCTTTTAGTTCCCACATATAAGTGAGATTATGCAATAGTTCTGTTTCTGTGTCTGGTTTATTTCACTTAACATAATGTCCTCCAGGCCCATCCATGTTGTAGCAAAAGGCAAGTTAGCAATCCCTCTTCCGGGTCTATACCCAAAGGAGATGAAATCACCTTATTAAGATACCTGCATTCCCGTGTTCATTGCAACATTATTCATAATAGCCAAGATATAGAAACAACCTAAATGTCCATGGACAGACAAATGGATAAAGAAAATGCATTGTATATACAGTGAGGTATTATTCAGCCTTAAAAAAGGAAATGATCACAATAATCTTCCTGATGACATATCTGAGTAAGCATTACCAGTATTTATTATACAGTCAAATATTCCATTTCTTGCAAACATTAGTCTTACTATGCTTTTATATGATGAGTAGACTCCCAATAAGAAAATTAATCAAAGAAAACAAAATCATATTTCTTCCTCAAAATTAAACAGAATAAAATGCATAAAGGGGATGGAATAAGCAAGTAATACATGATTTATTTTATAATCTCTTATGCACCAAGAGCCCATTACCACTAAAGCAAATCTTAAAGCTCTCTGTAGTAAATAGGTATTTGATAGATGTTGACTTTTATTCTACCTATTCTCATTAGTTACATAATGGTACCTATATGTAATTTTCAACTACCAGCTAGCAGAGCTGGGTTTGGGAATTTGCAATGGTGAATTTATAATGCCCCCATCTTGCAGCTAGTCTACTTAGGAAATGCAAAATAATTTTTACATCTCTCTTTTTAAAACAACATGAAGAAATAAACAAATCCACTGGCAGGAAAAACAATTATATAATTCATTTTAAGTCATTCTGTGTATAATTTTCAAAATATGTGTTACTTTAAGTCATCAATGTTTCAGCTCTTTATGAGCAAAAACCTGGGAATTGGTGGATTTGGAGGTGCATTTCTTTAAAAAAACTGGACATAATAAAATGAACTGAAATACTTTCATAAGAATTATACATTTATTTTAAATTAATTCATAGATGCTGACTTATTCACTTAAAATTGTAAAAACGTTCTTACTATTAAACCATCTTGACTCATTTAATTAGCTAAAGACTTCATGCCAGTTTAATGTGCCTGGAGGTTTTTGCATACTTTATTATAAAAACAGAGTTTAAAGATAAAGACCATTCCTTGATAATGTTAATAAAAATCATTTAAATGGATAGAACAGTCAATAGGGCTTTGTGATTACATTAAACCTATATCAGAAAAAAGAATGCTATTAATCCTCAAAGTACTTATACCTTTAAAGCTATTTAACATTATGTAAATGTGGTAAGGACTCTCCAATTTATTTCACAGTGATTTGGGCAGGACACAGCCAGCAGGCAAGAGAGAAGAGACCATATTGATGCAAACAGTCATTTGATCATATAGAAAAAAGAGTGGAAGGAGAGAAGAAAAAGTACAAGGAGAAGCTGGGAAGGAAGAAGGAGGGAGGAGAAGGAAAACTAATGCTTCTCGAGCACATCTAATTTGGCAGACATTATTCTAAATATCTTGATATGAATTGCTATATTGAAACTTCATGAGCTCCATGAAGTAGGTGCTGGCATTGTCTCCATTGCAGAGATGAGGAAGCAAAATAGAGGCCAAAATTTTTTTAAGCAAATAGTTTCATTAGGGGAAGAAGAAGAAGAAGAAGGAGAAGGAGGAATAGCCAGATGGGTAAAATGATAGATACTTCCCTTTGGGAGGGAAAAATGTATTTACTATACATGTTATCTACTTGGATTCTCTACTTGTTTTCTATTCAGGGACTCTTATACTGAGATCAGTAAGAAAAACTTTCTTTTCCCAGAGAACAGGAATTTTTGAACACCACCAGGCAAGGTAGCAGTCTACGAAACTGAGCCTCTGTGTGAAGTAAGAATAAGCATCTCCTCCTGGAGAATGAATCAGAAAAATGGCAACTCAGTCAATGAATTAGAAAAAGCACCCACTCCGGTTGAATGAGACAAACAAGTTTATACTTCCTTTGGGCTAAAGTCACTCAAGGCCAGGGTCTACCACCTAGCAAATGGGAGTTTAACCTCCACTGGCCAGGTGCTCCTGTGCAGGACATGGCCTGCTCAAGTGGTCACATACTGAATCCTAGGACCAGATGGGTATATTGATTTTGTTAAAAGGCTTCATACGTAACTCTAACAACCTTGGGAGACTCACTTCCCATCTTTCTCAGCACTCCCTTGAATGTGAGATTCAGAAACACATTCCAGGTCTCAACATACTCTGTTAATTGGCCCAGAATATCTTCCTTCGCCTTGTAGGCCCTTGACTACCTGGATAATTACTATCCAACTCAATTCAAATGCCACTTCTTCTGGGAAGCTCTCCCTAAAGGCAAAGTTAAGAAATAAAACACAGACCAGATAGGAGAATACCGTTGCCTAAAGGAAAAATCCAATAGCCAAGAATAAACAAATTTTAGTCTGAGAGTCAGACTGAAAACAGAAATATTTTGGGTTTAATTCCTATTCTTTCCTCAATTGACTACAATTAAATGGTGAGGAAACCAGTGCTCATGTGCTCACACCGCAAATATTCTTGCAATCCCTACTATTTCCAAATTAAAAGAGCTTTAAAGCCCAATCTAAGTGACCCTCAGTAAACTCCTTGAAGCCTCTCTTTCCTCAGTTTTAAGGTGGGCATAAAAATACCTACCTTAGCAAAGGGTTATATAGCAAATGCTCTCTAAATGTTAGCCCCTTCCCTTCCCTTCCCTTCCCTTCCCTTAGACAGTGTGAAAGATATGCTTACATTTCCCCAACCCCACTAATCGCTAAACTTCTAAAGCCAAAACCATGTCTTATTTACATAGATTCTGTTTGTATCTTTCTTCTCACCCCACCTCTACCTCATCACAATATCTAACACATAAACATTTGCTCAATAAATATTTGATAAATGCACACAAAGATGGCTTACAGTACCTGCCTGTAAGGACTTTAACAATTTATAGGAGAGATGCCAAAATTTCCCAAAGAAGCTGTGATATGCAACAAAGGAAGAACTGATGCTCATCAGTTTTCTTTTCCTCATCTCTGATGTTTACTAATTTATTCATGTAACAAACGTTTTTAAAGTGTCTATTTTTTTAAAATGCATATGCCATGTGGAAAGCACTGTAGTTGGAGTTATGGGGAGAGGAGGGAATAGTGCAGGGGAGCCTTTCCCTTCAAGTCTAAATGAAGAAAAGAGACATTTATCTGAATTAGAAGTCACCATTGACTATGATGATTACCATATAGAGAATCAACCCCAAATGCCAGAGCCATTCAAAAAAGGAGAGTGATGGTCTGTAAGGCAGCAGTGTGAGAGGACAAGCCTGTGGTTTTCCATGTCCTCATTGGAAACCTGACAAGGTGAAAGAAAGCTGTAAATACTTTGTCAAGCATAGACCCAGGGAAGCAGGGGCCAAATATGTTGGCTTTATTACTTTTATGGTTAATATATATTGTACCACAATACAAAGAAGATTAGAAGACATACACCACAATGCCAATAGGTATTAACTCAATGTGATCAGATTATAATTTTTTTCTAGATATGTATATCTTTTTTGTCTTTTTAACATTTGCTCATTTACCATAGGTTAACCATTGGTTCTATAATTAGAAGATAAAACCATTAGCTCTTTTTATGTATCTAATGTTTTTACATGCTACCAAATAATAATATAAATGAATATGGCATCTTTAATGCACTTTCCCTGTGCTTTTAAATATATAAAGTTTCCCATAGTTAAGTGGTATCCATTTCTTATTTCTCTTTTAATCATTTAAATTGTGTATTTTTAATGGGAAAAGGATCCCCTATTCAATGAATAATGCTGAGAACACTGGCTAACCATATGCAGAAGATCGAAATGATCCCTACCTTTCATACAGATCTTTCTGCTGTTGGGAAGTTTCTTTCAGCAGAGGCACTGTTACAGTGCTGGACTTAGCAGGGAAAGTCTGCAGCTCTACCCCAAGAGTCAGACAGTTTTGGTGCTTGTGAAAGATCTTGGAAAATAGGACTTCTTTTACCCTCATCTACCACTGCAGACACAACTGGGGCTTCTCCCACAGGAGTTTGGCATGGGTGTACCTATGGACAGCCTTTCTGGAACACTTCAGGGTGACTGCATCCCCACAGAAGGAGCACTCTCCAGGTTCAAGCTTACATGAGAGGTAGAGTCACAGTTCCTTTCTACTTGGAACATCAACATTCCTGCAGATGAAAAGAGGTGGCTTTCTGATCTAAATAGTGAGCACACTGGGTCAGGAGTATGTCTGGGAGGTGGATTACTTTCCTGCTTGCCTGGCAGGAGAGCTGAGGTGGCTCCCACTCTTCCCCTGACATGATCTCAGTGGGTTTTACTGAGAGGTCTCCCAGTCACCTCTGTCAAGGCTGGAACTTCTGCCTACCATCCAGTATTGCATTTATTTACCTGCTTTAGCCACAACTGGAATTTTTGTTTTTTTTTTTTTATGGAGTCTTGCTCTGTTGCCTAGGCTGGAGTGCAGTGGCATGATATTAGCTCACTGCAAGCTCCGCCTCCTGGGTTCACGCCATTCTCCTGCCTCAGCCTCCCGAGTAGCTGGGACTACAGGCACCCGCCACCATGCCTGGCTAATTTTTTTATATTTTTAGTAGAGAAGGGGTTTCACTGTGTTCGCCAGGATGGTCTCGATCTCCTGAACTGGTGATCTGCCCGCCTTGGCCTCCCAAAGTGCTGGGATTACAGGCTTGAGCTACTGTGCCTGGCCGCCACAACTGGTTTCTACTCAGCAACACACCTACTGACCCAGAGCCAGAAATATTCAACTTAGTAAATAAAATACTGAGGTGGAAATAAATAAAAAAATAATAAGTGCATACCACAGGGGAGTTAGATAAGCTTCAAGACACCTCTATGATACCAACCTTATAGGAGAAAGTGGACTTGCTTGCACACCAAGCACATTGCTACTACAACCAGCATCTGAGAAAGCTTTATAAAAAGACTGCCTATAACCAAGAACTCATACAGCGTCTTCACTCATGAAAGCACCAAGAGCTGAATTAGGCTACAATAAACAATAAACATTAAAGTAAAATCTTTAAAGAGGAAAAAAGAAATTAAAAAACCAGTCAAATCAAAAATAAATTCAAGAATAATTATAAGAAATAGTCTACACAAATAAAAAGAAACCAGAAAAATAATTCTGATAACATGACAAAACAGGATTCTACAATACCCCTAAAAAAACACAGTAGGTTTCCAGCAATGAATGCAAACCAAGATGAAATCTTTGAAATACCAGATAAAGAATTCAAAAGTTTGACCAGGTGCAGTGGCTCACTCCTGTAATCTTAGCACTTTGGGAGGCTGAGGTGGAAGGATTGCTTGAGCTCAGGAGTTTAAGATTATCCTGGGCAACAGAGTGAGAACTCATCTCTACAAGAGGAAGAAGAGGAAGAAGAGGAAGAAGAGGAAGAAGAAGAAGAAGAAGAAGAAGAAGAAGAAGAAGAAGAAGAAGAAGAAGAAGAAGAAGGAGGAGGAGGAGAAGGAGGAGGAGGAGGAGGAGGAGGAATAAGGAGGAGGAGGAATAAGGAGGAGGAGGAGGAGGAAGGGGAGGGGGAGAGTAGGAAGTAGGAAGGGCAGGAGAAGAAGGAGGATGAGGAGAAAGAGGAAGGAGAAGAAGGAGGAGGAGGAGGAGAGAAAAAGAAGAAAGAAAGGAAAGAAAGAAAGAGAGAAAGAAAGAAAGAAAGAAAGAAAGAAAGAAAGAAAGAAAGAAAGAAAGAAAGAAAGAAAGAAAAAGATTATTAAGCTTCACAAGGAGATACCAGAGAAAGGTGAAAACCAAAGAGAAATTTTAAAAACAATTCAGGGTATGAATAAAAACTTTTCTAAAGAGATAGATATCTTAAAGGAAAACCAATCAAAACCTCTGGAAATAAAAGATGCATTTAGGAAATTACAAAATGCAGTGGAAAATATTAACAAAAAACTAGAACAGGTAGAAGAAAGGATTTCAGAGCTCAAAGACAACACAAGAAAAATTAGCCCAATCAGACAAAAATAAAGAAAAAAGAATCAAAAAGAAATGAACAAAGTGTCCAAGAAATACGGTATTTCATAAAATGTCCAAACCTAAGAATAACTGGTGTTCCTGAGAGAGAAGAGAAAGCAAAAAGTTTGGAAAACTCATTTGAGGAAATAATTGAGGAAAACTTTCCTGGCCTTGCTAGAGATCTAGATATCCAAATACAAGAAGTTCAAAGAAATCCTGGGAGAGTCATGGCAAAAAGGATATCACGAAGGCATATAGTCATCAGGCTATTCCTTTCTACTTGGAACATCAACATTCCTGCAGATTAAACGAGGTGGCTTTTCACAAAAAAAAAAAAAAAAAAAAAAAAAAAAAAAAAAAAAAAAAAAAAAGTTCTAAGAGCAGTGAGACAAAAGTATCAGGTAACCTATAAAGGAAAACCTAACATCAGACCTCTCAGCAGAAAGCTTACAAGCTAGAAAGGATTGGGCTTCTATCTTTAGCCTCCTTAAACAGAATAACTGTCATCCAATAATTTTTTTCCAGCAAAACTAATTTCATAAATGAAGGAATAATGAAGTCATTTTCAGGCAAACAAATGCTAAGGAAATTTGTCGCTACCACTCCGGCCCTACAAGAAATGCTAAAATGAGTTCTAAATCTTGAAATGAAAGCTCAGTGTACACCAGAATAGAACTACTTGAAAGCATAAAATTCACAGGGCCTATGAAGCAATAACACAATGAAGAAAAAAAGTATCTAGGTATCAATTAGCATGATGAATTGAACAATACCTCACATCTCAATATTAACATTAAACATAAATAGCTTAAATGCTCCACTTAAAAAATACAGATTGGCAGAATGTATCTGCTGTCTTCAAGAGACCTACGTAATATGGGAGAATTCATATACATTCAAGGTAAAAGGCTTAAAAAGATATTTCATGCAAATGTAAATCAAAAGCAAGCAGGAGTAGCTATTCTTATATCAGATAAAACAAACTTTAAAGCAACGACAGTGAAAAAAGAAAAAGAAGTTCACTATATAATGATAAAAGGATCAACCCAACAAGAAGATACTACAATCCTAAATTTATATGTACCTAACACTGGAGCTCCCAGATTTATAAAACAATTACTACTAGATCCGAGAAATGAGATAGATGGCAACACAATATTAATGGGGGCCTTCAACACTCTACTGACTGCACTAGACAAATCATTGAGACATAAAGTCAACAAAAAGAGGACTTAAACTATAATCTAAAACAAGTGGATCTAACACATATTTACAGTATATTCTATCCAAGAACTACAGAATATACATTCTTCTCATCAGCACATGGAACATTCTCAAAGACAGACCATGTGATAGATCACAAAACAAGTCTAAATAAATTTTTAAAAATCTAAATTATATCAAGTATCTTCTCAGACCACTATAGAATAAAACTAAAAATCAACTGCCAAAGGAACCCTCAAAACTATACAAATACATGGAAATTAAACAATCTGCTTCTGAATGATTTTTGGGATTACCAATGAAATCAAGAAGGAAATATAAAAATTCTTTGAAATGAATGATAATAGTGACACAAGTTATTAAAACCTCTGGGATACAACAAAAGCAGTGCTGAGAGGAAAGTTTATAGCAGTAAATGTCTATATCAAAAAGTCTCAAAGATCATAAACTGGCAATCTAATGTCACATCTCAAGGAACTATAGAAACAAGAACAAACTAAACCCAAAGCTAGCAGCAGAAAAAAAAATAACAAAGATCAGAGCAGAACTAAATAAAATTGAAACAAAAAATACAAAAGATGAATGAAACAAATATCTGGCTCTTTAAAAAGATAAACAAAGTTGATAACCATTAGCTAGATTAACCAACTAAAGAAAAGATTCAAATAAGCTCAATTAGAAATTAAACTGGAGCCATTACAATCAATACCACAGAAATACAAAAGATCATTCAAGACTACTATGAACAACTTTATGCACACAAACTAGAAAATCTAGAGGAAATGGATAAATTCCTGGAAACATACAATCCTCCTAGATTAAATCAGGAAGAAATATGAATTACCTGAACAGATCAATAACAAGCATCGAGATTAAATCATTAATAATAATAATAATAAAAGCCCAGGGCCAGAGTGATTCACAATTGAATTTTTTTGTTTTGTTTTGTTTTGTTTGTTTGATTGTTTTGAGACAGAGTCTAACTCTGTTGGCCAGGTTGGAGTGCAGTGGCATAATCTCTGCTCACTGCAACCTCTGCCTTCCTGGTTCAAGCAATTCTTGTGCCTCAGCCTCTCAAGAAGCTGAGATTACAGGCATGTGCCACCACACTCAGCTAAGTTTTTTAATTTTAGTAGAGATGGGGTTTCACCATGTTGGCCAGGCCAGTCTCAAACTCCTGGCCTGAAGCAATTCACCTGCCCTTGGCCTCCCAAAGTGCTGGGATTACAGGGATGAGCCTCTGGCCAGATTCACAGCTGAATTCTACCAGACATTCAAAGAAAAATTAATAACAAAGAAGAATTAATAGTTTCCTACTGAAACTATTCCAAAAGATCAAGAAAAAAGAATCCTCCATAACTCATTCTATGAAGCCAGTATCATCCTCATAACAAAACCAGGAAATGACATAACAACAACAACAACAAAAAAAAAAACCTACCAGTCGATATCCTTGATGAACATAGATGCAAAACTCTTCAACAAAATACTACCTAACTGAATCCAACACCACATCAAAAAGATAATACACTATGATCAAGTGGACTTCATCCCATGGATATATAGATGGTTTAGCATACTCAGGTCAATAAATGTGATATGTCACATAAACAGAATTAAAGACAAAAGTCATATAATAATTTCAGTAGATGCAGAAAAAGCATTTGTTAAAATTCAGCATCCCTTTATCATAAAACCTCTCAACAAATTATCCACAGAAAGAACTCACCTCAAAATAATAAAAGTTATATATAAAAAACACACAGCAAAATTCATACTGAATGGCAAAAAGTTGAAAGCATTAGCCCTTGGACCTGGAACAAGACAAGGATGCCCACTTTCACCACTTCAATTTGACATAGTACTGAAAGTCCTAGCTAGAGCAATCAAGGAAGAGAAAGAAATAGAGGGCATCAAATTGGCAAACAGAAAATCAAACTATCACTGTTGGCTGATGATATGATGATATACCTAGAAAACACTAAAGACTCATCCAAAAGACTCCTAGATTTGATAAATGAATTCAGCAAAGTCTCAGGTTACAAAATCAGTGTATACAAATCAGTAGCACTACTATATATCAACAACAGCCAAGCTGAGAATCAAGTCAAGAGCTCAATCCCTTTTACAAGAGCTGCAGAAAATGAAATAAAATACCTAGGAATATACTTAACCAAGGAGGTGAAAAAACTCTACAAGGAGAACTACAAAACACTGCTAAAAGAAATCATAGATGACACAAACAAATGGAAGCACATCCAATGCTCATAAATTGGAAGAAATAATATCTTTAAAATGACCTTACTGCCCAAAGCAATCTACAGGTCCAATGTAATTCCTATTCAAAGTACCAATATCATTTTTCACAAAATTAGAAAAAAAAAATCCTAAAATTAATGTGGAACCAAAAAGGAGCCCAAATAGAAAAGCAATCCTAAGAGAAAAAACAAATCTGGAGGCATCACATTAACCAGCCTTCAAATTATACTACAAAGCTATAGTTACCAAAACAGTATGGTACTGGTATAAAAGTAGGCACATAGACTAATGGAACAGAATAGGGAACCCAGTAATAAAACCAAATACTTACAACCAACTGATCTTTGACAAAGCATACAAAAACATCAACTTGGGGTAAGGACACTCTGTTTAACAAATGGTGATGAGAAAACTGGCTAGCCACAGATAGAAGAGTAAAACTGGATCCATATCTTTCACCTTATTCAAAAATCAACTCAAGATTGGTCAAAAACTTAAATCTAAGACTTGAAACCATAAAACATCTAGAAGATAATATTGGAAAAACTCTTCTGGACATTTGCCTAGGCAAAGGATTCATGAGTAAGACCCCCAAAGCAAGTGCAACAAAACAAAAATATATAAATGGAACCTAATCAAACTAAAAACCTTTTGTACAGCAAAAGAAATAATTGTCAGCATAAACAGACAACCCATATAATGGGAGCAAATATTTGCAAACTATGCATCTGACAATGGACTAATATCCAGAATCTACAAGGAACTCAAAAAATCATCTAGAAAAAAACAAATGATCTCATCAAAAAAAAGTGGACACACGACATAAATAGACATTTCTCAAAAGAAAATATACAAATGGCCAGTAAACATATGAAAAAATGCTCAACATCACTAATCATCATGGAAATAAAAATTTAAACCACAAGCAAGATACCGCCTTACTCCTGCAAGAGTAGCCATAATTAAAAAGTCAAAAAACAATAGATGTTGGTGTGGACAGGATGAAAAGGGAACACTTTTACACTGCTGGTGAGAATGAGAATTTCATAGTACAACCACTATGAAAAAGAGTATGGAGATTCCTTAAAGAACTAAAATTAGAACTACCATTTGATCCGACCTATCAAGACTGAATCATGAGGAAATAGAAAATCTGAAGAGATCAATAATGCAGAAGAAGATTGAATAACTAATCAAAAAACCTCCCAACAAAGAAAAGCCTAAGACCTAATGGCTTCACTGGTGAATTCTACCAAACATTTAAAGAGGAATTTACACCAATCTTTCTCAAATTCTTTTAGAAAATGGAAAAGGTAGGTGACTTAGTCTGTTTTGAACTGCTATAAAGGAACACCTGAGACTGGATAATTTATAAAGAAAAGAGGTTTATTTTGCTCATGGTTCATCAGACAGTACATGAAGCATTGCAGCAGTATCTGCTCCTGCTGAGAATTTCAGGCTTCTTCCACTCATGGCAGAAGGTAAAGGAGAGCCACATGTGCAAATCACATGGTAAGAGGAAGAAAGACAGAGGGAGTAGAGGAAGTGCCATGTTCTTTTCAACAACCAGTTCTCACAGGAACTAAGAGTGGGAACTCACTCACTCCCACAAGAAGGGCGCCAAGTCACTAACAAGGGATCTGCCCCTCATGACCTAAACACTTCCCACCAGTTCCCACCTCCAATACTGGAGATCAAATTTCAGCAAGGGACATGGTGGGACCAAACACACCATATCTAAACCATAGCACAGGCCAAATATCCCAATGAACACAGATGTGAAAAAACCTCAACAAACTACTAGTGAACCAAATTAAACAACGATGTAAGAGGATCATATGCCATGACCAAGTAAGATTTATTACTAGGATGCAAGAATGGTTCAACATATGCAAATCAGTAAAGGTTATACACCACGTTACAGAATATAAAATAAAAATCATATGATCCTCTCAATAAATGCAGAAAAAGCACTTGACAACATTCAGTATCCTTTCATGAAAAAAAAAAAAATTCTCAAAATATCAGGTATAGAAGGAATGTGCCTCAATATAATAGAGGCCATATATAACAAGCCCACAGCTAACATCATACCCAACAGTGGAAAGCTGAATATTTTTTCTCTAAGATTAGGGATAATACAAGGATGCCCAATTTCACCACTTATTTTCAACATAGTACTGAAAGTTTTAGTCAGAGTAATTAGGCAATAAAAAATAAACAAAAGGCATACAAAGAAGAAAGAAAGAAGTAATATTGTCTCTGTTTGCAGATTAAATACATGATCGTATATGCAGAAAATCCTAAAAACACAACCAAAACCTGTTAAAATGAATAAATGAATTCAGTAAAGCTTCAGGATAAAAAATCAACATACAAAAACCAGTTGTGTTTCTATACATTAACAATAAGCTATCAAAAAAAGACATGAAGAAACAGTTTAATTTGTCATAGCATCAAAAATAAAATACTTAGGAATAAATTTAATCAAGAAGATGAAAAATCTATACATTGAAAACCATAAAACATTGATAAAAGGAATTGAAGCAGACACAGATAAATGCAAAGATATCTCATGTTCATGAATGAAAATTAATATTGTTAAAATGTTCATACTGCTCAAAACAATCTATAGATGCAATACAATCCCTATCAAAATTCCAATGTCATTTTTCAGAGAAATAGAAAAAAAAATCCTAAAATTTATATGAAATCACAAAAGACTCTGAATACCCAAAGCAATACTGAGCAAGAAGAACAAAGCTGGCATCACACTACTTGATTTCAAAATATACTATAAAGCTATAGTAATCAAAACAGTATGGTACTGGCATAAAAACAGACATATAGATCAATGAAACAGAATAGAGAGCACAGAAATAAATCCACATATTTATAGCCAATTGGTTTTTGAAAAGATGCCAAGAACAAACAATGAGGAAAAAACAGTCTCTTCAATAAATGATATTGGAAGAACTGTTATATTTACATGCAGAAGAGAGAAATTGGACCCTTATCTCACACCATATCCAAAAAAATTAACTCAGGCCAGGCACATTGGCTCACACCTATAATCCCAGCACTTTGGGAGGCCAAGGCGAGAGGATGGCTTGAGCAATCCTCTCAAGCGTTTGAGACCGGTAAACACAGACCCAATATCTACAATAAATAAATAAATAAATAAGCTAGACATCATATCATGTGCCTACAGTCCCAGCAACTCGAGAGGCCAAGATGGGAGGATCCCTTTAGCCCGAGAAGTTGAGGCTTCCATGAGCCATGATCACACTACTGTACTCTAACCTCAGTGACAGAGTGAAAGCCTGCCTCCAAAAAAGTAAATCAACTCAGAATTGATTAAAGATTTAAATGTAAGACCTGAGACTATAAAACTACTAGAAGAAAACATAGGAGAAAAGCTTCTTTATATTGATCTGGGTGATGAATTTTTAGATATGACACCAGAAGCACAGGCAACAATGCAAAAATAGACAAATGGAATGCATGCTTCTGTACAGCAAAGGAAACAATCAGCAAAGTGAGGAGACAATACAGAATGCGAGAAAATACTGCAAAAATACATCTGATAAGGGGTTACTATCCAAAAGATACAAGGAAATTAAATAACTCAATAGTAAGAAAACAAACAATCTAATTTTTTAATGGGCAAATTATCTGAATGGATATTTCTCAAAAGAAGACATGGCCAACAACAGGTATATGAAAAAATGTTCAAATCATTAATTATCAGGAAAATTCAAATCAAACCTACAATGAGATATTACCTTACACATCTTAGAAGACCTATTACCAAAAGACAAAAGATAATAAGAATATAGAGAAAAAGGGATTAAAAATATAACCTTCTCAAAAAATTAAATATAGAACTACTGTATCATCCAACAATCCCACTTCTTTGTATATGCCAATAGGAAATGAAATCAGTAATCTGAAGAAATATATCTACTCCCATGTTCATGGCAGCATTATAACAATAGCAAAGATGTGGAATCAATGTAAGTGTCCATCAACACACAAATAGATAAAGAAAATGTAATGTATAGATATGCAGTGGAATATTATTCAGTCTTAAAAAAAAAGAAGAACATCTTGTCATTTGTGACAGCAGGGATGGACCTGAAGGACATTATGTTAAGTGAAATAAGCCAGATGCAGAAAGACAAAAACTGCATGCTCTCACTTATATGTGAGATCTAAAAATGTTGAATTAGAAACAGATTAGTAGGGCAGTGGTTGCCAGGTACTAGGGAGTGGGAGAAATGGGGAGATCTTGGTTAAAGTGTACAAAGTTTGCTAGGCAGGATGAATAAGTTCTGGAGATCTAATGTACAGCAAGGTGACTATAGTTAATATACTGCAATATATACTTGAAATTTACTAAAAGAGTAGATCTTAAATGTTCTCACCACATATTCACACACAAAATGATAACTAGGTGAGTTAATGGATATGTTAGTTAGCTTATGGTAATTATTCCATAATGTAAACATATATAAAACATTATGTTGTATACCTTAAATATATATAAGTTCTGTCAGTTATACCTAAATAAGGGGAAAATAAATAAATAATAAGTAAAATTTGGGGAACATTCTTATTTAAAAAATGGAGCTTAAATATAAAAGTTAAAACAATAAAACTTCTAGGAGATAACACAATAAAATATCATAATTATTCTGCAGAGGGCAAGGGTTTCTTAAACAGGACCCACAAGCGCTAATCATAAGACTATAAATTGGACTTTATTATAATAATGACTTCTGTTCATCAAAAGACATGATTAAGAGAGTAAAAGTGTAAATCACAGACTGGGAAAATATATTCCCAGTATATATGTCTGACAGAGAATAAGTATCTCAAAATTATATTTTTAAATACTACAAGCCAATAAGAAAAAGACAGACAACTCAATTTTTTAGATGTGCAAAGATTTGAATAAGCACTTCATAAAAGGGAATATCCAAATTGTTAATGAGCATATTAGAGATGTTCAACATTATCAGTCATTGTTAATCATCAGGGAAATGCAGATTAAAATCATAATGAGATATGATTACAACTTCACTAGAATGACCGAAACTAAAAAGGACTGATAATTTCAAGTCAAATATTATGAGGTGAGGATGTGGAGCAACTGTATACGCTCTCACACACTAGTACAACTGTAAGTTGGTAGAACTATTTTAGAAAACTGTATACACTATGACTCAGTAATTCCATTTATGGGTATATACCCGAAAGAAATGAGTGCTTATAAAACATATCTACAAGAATATTCATAGCTGCTTTTGGACTGGGAGCAGTGGCTCATGCCTATAACCCCAGCATTTTGGGAGGCCAAGGTGAGTGGATAACTTGAGGTCAGGAGTTCAAGACCAGCCTGGCCAACATGGCGAAGCCCCATCTTTACCAAAATGCAAAAATTATCCAGGCTGTGGTGGCACATACCTGTAATCCCAGCTACTTGGGAGGCTGAGGTGGGAGAATCGCTTGAAGCCAAGAGGTGGAGATTGCAGTGAGCTGAGATCGTGGCGCTGCACTCCAGCCGGGGCAACAGAGTAAGACTCTGTCTCAAAAAAAGAAAAAAAAAAAAGAAAAGAAGAAGAATACGAATACTCATAGCTGCAATACCCAAATGTTTATCAGAGTGAATAAATAGTTGTATTATTATATAACACAATACTACACAGCAATGAAAAAAAAACATGAATAATCTCACAGACATGTTGAGCAAACGAAGCCAGACACAAAAGAATTCCATAGGCTCCATTTGTATTAACTGGGAGATGGTAAAAGGAACCTGCTGGGTGTTGAAACTGTTCTATATATGGGTATATATGTATGTAAAAATTCATCAAAATGTACACTTAAGGTTGGGCACTTCACTGTATGTTTTACTTCAATAAGAAAGTAAAAAATAAAATAAAACCCTTATTTAGGATTTTCACATCTATGTTCATAGGTGAAAGTGGCTATAATTTTCTTTTCCTGTATTATCTTTCCTGTATTATCTTGATGCCTGGTTTTGGCATCAAGATTATACAAATCTCAGCAAGCTTGGCAATTTTTATACTTTTAAGAAATTTTTGCATGGTGGAAGAGAGTCACAGAGTCACTGTAAAGATCAATTAAATAATATGTGAGTGTGTGTTGAATAACACAACGCTCTGAAACATATAAGCAATTATTCTGTTATCATCACCATTGTATTTCAGTTCTGCTCTTATGTATGTCCATAACCATCTGAACTGCTCACATTGAAAATAATCTCAGTTTGGCTTCAACAAAGACAACCCTGAAGATTCTGAATCAGTTTGGTTTGGAAAAAAGTGAGTGAGACAGAAAGCTGTATGGATGTGAATATCAAGTACAGATAACAGAAACTTAAAAAGGGATATAGTTCAAGTTCCAAATGTGATTTGGACAAAAATAAATAAGATGTCACTTGTACTTGTCTCTTAACCTAAAAGGGAATATTAAATAAGTTGTGTTCCATTTCAATTCTCTTTGTGGCATATTTGCTGCTCTTCAAATCACCTTTAATATAAAAGATGAAATAATCTCAAAACACTGGTATTGGATACTGAAATGGTAATATAGATACCTTGCCTTAATAATTCTGGTATAGTTTTCTGAGTCCTAAAAAAAAAATCTGTTGTTTATGTATAATTAGAATGAGTGAACAAATAACCATGTTTTTATCAATTTCAACTACTCTCAGCCATGAGACTTGAAAGTGGCAAACTTCCAGGGAAAGGGTTAGAAGAACTGGCAAGGCGAGCTAGGGTAGTGCCAGGGGGTTTCACATTACATTTAATCACAAGAACACTGCAATGAGGAAAATATTATCCCCATTTAATTATAAAGAAACTTGAGTCAGAGGTTAAGTAACATGTACACAATCATATGGCCAGGAGACTCTCATACCAGAACTTGAATCAAAGTCTCTCCTCCTCCAAGGCCCATCCTCTTTCTGCTTATACCAATGAAAGTTGGCAGAGGTTCCCACTCTATCTGAAAATGAACTGGGGTAAAAACTGAAAAATGACTCAGAGTAATCACAGACATGGAACATTAGCTGCAAGAGACACGCTTTAATGTTATCTGAACATCCTGTGGCTTTGAAGAACTATCCCTTTTCCCAGGACAAGCAAAGTCCAGGCCCATTACAAGCCATGCATCTTTTCAGAAGACATAAACATTCTCCCTTGTTTCTTCATTTCTCTGGCTTGACAGACAATGAAAACAGGACAGCCTACCCATAAGCATTCATTTATCTTTTTCAATACAATCTATTAAAGCTTAATTGACAACCATAACTATTAAAAATTGACGAATGATAAAAGTTAAAAGTTTTCAATACATTCAGAAAAACCACAGGTAAATCAGAAAGATAGGCAGGAAAAGAGCCAGATGCTTAATGGAAACTCCCATCCAACAGTAAATCATCAAATGAACCAACTGCAGAGACTCAGACTCCCTAACAAGATAGTTTTATTAGGTCACTTCAGGTGTGTTCACACCAACAGCATTGCATGGAAGTGGTTGGTCCAGAGCAAGCAGAGCTCACAGCTGGAGAGTCATGTAAGTGTGATCATCATATGGTCCTAGGAAAATCACAGAGGGGGAACTGAGGAGGGCAACATGGGAACTCAGCCCTGGGAGCTCCTATCCTGATCAGTACACGCATCATTTAGCAATCATTATCATAATTACCACAAAATTATTGTCCTGGGGGATGGGGAGAAGGCCTATTTTTGCACTCTGGTTTCACCAAAGTTTCCAAGATGACTACTTCAATTTTCAGAATAAATAATTTCCTTTCCCACAATTGTCTCAGAGAAGCCAACCCTTACCTCGTGACTTTCAATTCTAGTTCTCTAATCTGAAATTTTCGTGGCCTTGGGCAAGGCATTGGAGTGCTCAATGCTTTAATTCCTCTAGTTGCTGTCCTCAGGCTGTAAGACTAATTGCTTAAAAATTGCTAAGCATTTTGAAAAAAAAATAGCTCGTGGGGGAAAAACACCATTTTTAGGAGAGGGTGCAATGTAAATAGCATCTTTGAGTCTTTGGTTTGCCTCTTTCAATATACTCCACATTTGGCTCAGATCTTCAAACTCACTCAATTCCTTCCCACCTCAGCACCTGCCCACATTCAGATCCCTGTGTAAGATACTCTCATCCTGTCCCTGCTCTGCCATCACCTGATCAACTCCTACATACCCTCATTTCTTGATTAAGTGTCCCTTCCCCAGAGAAGTTTCATGAGGGCAGGAAGGGCAAGGAAAGTGCCTATCCTGGTCACCACTGAATCCCCAGTGCCTAGCACAGCATCTGGCGTATGGAAAAGGCTCAATAAATATTTCATTTCTTTATTTAATGAACATACGTGGAATCTTGGGCAATTCATTTAGTAACCCTGGGCCTTGGTTATCTCATCTGCAAAATAGATAGCTAAAATAAATAATCTCCAGTGTCCCTTCAGCACTAACATTCTGGGACTATGATTTGGGGATCAGCATCCTCCTGTTGACCTTAAACCCCTTTTTCATTTTATTCTACCTAACGGTTTCTGCTTAACTACCAAGATTACCATGATGATTAATTTTATGTGTCAACTTGGCTGGGGCACAGGGTATCCAGATATTTGGTTAAACATTATTCTGGGTGTTTCTATGAGAGTGTTTTGGATGAGGTTAACATGTAAATTAACATGTTGTTGAATCTGAGTAAAGCAGATTGTGCTTCATAATGTATGTTGGCCTCATTCAGTCAGTTGACAGCCTGGATAGAACAAAAAGACCAGCCTCCCACAATCAAGAAAGAATTCTCCAGCAGACTGCCTTCAAACTTTATCTGCACATCAACTCTTCTTGGTTTTATAGCAGACTGCCATTAAACTCTACCTAAAACATTGGTTATCTTGGTTTTCCAGCCGGTTGGCCCACTCTGCAGATTCTGGATTTGCCAGCCTCCATAATCACATCAACCAATTCCTTAATATATATTTTTAAAAATTAATAAATATATATATTCATTGCTTGCATCACATATTGGTTTTCCTTTGTGGTATAACATAGTTGTATTCAATATTAATGCATATGTTTTCTTTTTTTTTTTTTTTTTTAAATAGACATTGTTCTTCTTCATCCGATTATTTTTTTTTTTTTTTTATTTATTTATTATTATTATACTTTAAGTTGTAGGGTACATGTGCATAACGTGCAGGTTTGTTACATATGTATACTTGTGCCATGTTGCTGTGCTGCACCCATCAACTCGTCATTTACATCAGGTATAACTCCCAATGCAATCCCTCCCCCCTCCCCCCTCCCCATGATAGGCCCCGGTGTGTGATGTTCCCCTTCCTGAGTCCGAGTGATCTCATTGTTCAGTTCCCACCTATGAGTGAGAACATGCGGTGTTTGGTTTTCTGTTCTTGTGATAGTTTGCTAAGAATGATGGATTCCAGCTGCATCCAAGTCCCTACAAAGGACTCAAACTCATCCTTTTTTGTGGCTGCATAGTATTCCATGGTGTATATGTGCCACATTTTCTTAATCCAATCTGTCACTGATGGACATTTGGGTTGATTCCAAGTCTTTGCTATTGTGAATAGTGCTGCAATAAACATACGTGTGCATGTGTCTTTATAGCAGCATGATTTATAATCCTTTGGGTATATACCCAGTAATGGGATGGCTGGGTCATATGGTACATCTAGTTCTAGATCCTTGAGGAATCGCCATACTGTTTTCCATAATGGTTGAACTAGTTTACAATCCCACCAACAGTGTAAAAGTGTTCCTATTTCTCCACATCCTCTCCAGCACCTGTTGTTTCCTGACTTTTTAATGATTGCCATTCTAACTGGTGTGAGATGGTATCTCATTGTGGTTTTGATTTGCATTTCTCTGATGGCCAGTGATGATGAGCATTTTTTCATGTGTCTGTTGGCTGTATGAATGTCTTCTTTTGAGAAATGTCTGTTCATGTCCTTTGCCCACTTTTTGATGGGGTTGTTTGTTTTTTTCTTGTAAATTTGTTTGAGTTCTTTGTAGGTTCTGGATATTAGCCCTTTGTCAGATGAGTAGATTGCAAAAATTTTCTCCCATTCTGTAGGTTGCCTGTTCACTCTGATGGTAGTGTCTTTTGCTGTGCAGAAGCTCTTTAGTTTAATGAGATCCCATTTGTCAATTTTGGCTTTTGCTGCCGTTGCTTTTGGTGTTTTAGACATGAAATCTTTGCCCATGCCTATGTCCTGAATGGTACTACCTAGGTTTTCCTCTAGGATTTTTATGGTATTAGGTCTAACATTTAAGTCTCTAATCCATCTTGAATTAATTTTCGTATAAGGAGTAAGGAAAGGATCCAGTTTCAGCTTTCTACTTATGGCTAGCCAATTTTCCCAGCACCATTTATTAAATAGGGAATCCTTTCCCCATTTCTTGTTTCTCTCAGGTTTGTCAAAGATCAGATGGCTGTAGATGTGTGGTATTATTTCTGAGGACTCTGTTCTGTTCCATTGGTCTATAGCTCTGTTTTGGTACCAGTACCATGCTGTTTTGGTTACTGTAGCCTTGTAGTATAGTTTGAAGTCAGGTAGCGTGATGCCTCCAGCTTTGTTCTTTTGACTTAGGATTGTCTTGGAGATGCGGGCTCTTTTTTGGTTCCATATGAACTTTAAAGCAGTTTTTTCCAATTCTGTGAAGAAACTCATTGGTAGCTTGATGGGGATGGCATTGAATCTATAAATTACCTTGGGCAGTATGGCCATTTTCACAATATTGATTCTTCCTATCCATGAGCATGGTATGTTCTTCCATTTGTTTGTGTCCTCTTTTATTTCACTGAGCAGTGGTTTGTAGTTCTCCTTGAAGAGGTCCTTTACATCCCTTGTAAGTTGGATTCCTAGGTATTTTATTCTCTTTGAAGCAATTGTGAATGGAAGTTCATTCCTGATTTGGCTCTCTGTTTGTCTGTTACTGGTGTATAAGAATGCTTGTGATTTTTGCACATTAATTTTGTATCCTGAGACTTTGCTGAAGTTGCTTATCAGCTTAAGGAGATTTTGGGCTGAGACAATGGGGTTTTCTAAATATACAATCATGTCATCTGCAAACAGGGACAATTTGACTTCTTCTTTTCCTAACTGAATACCCTTGATTTCTTTCTCTTGCCTGATTGCCCTAGCCAGAACTTCCAACACTATGTTGAATAGGAGTGGTGAGAGAGGGCATCCCTGTCTTGTGCCAGTTTTCAAAGGGAATGTTTCCAGTTTTTGCCCATTCAGTATGATATTGGCTGTGGGTCTGTCATAAATAGCTCTTATTATTTTGAGGTACGTTCCATCAATACCGAATTTATTGAGCGTTTTTAGCATGAAGGGCTGTTGAATTTTGTCAAAAGCCTTTTCTGCATCAATTGAGATAATCATGTGGTTCTTGTCTTTGGTTCTGTTTATATGCTGGATTATGTTTATTGATTTGCGAATGTTGAACCAGCCTTGCATCCCAGGGATGAAGCCCACTTGATCATGGTGGATAAGCTTTTTGATGTGTTGCTGAATCCGGTTTGCCAGTATTTTATTGAGGATTTTTGCATCAATGTTCATCAGGGATATTGGTCTAAAATTCTCTTTTTTTGTTGTGTCTCTGCCAGGCTTTGGTATCAGGATGATGTTGGCCTCATAAAATGAGTTAGGGAGGATTCCCTCTTTTTCTATTGATTGGAATAGTTTCAGAAGGAATGGTACCAACTCCTCTTTGTACCTCTGGTAGAATTCAGCTGTGAATCCATCTGGTCCTGGACTTTTTTTGGTTGGTAGGCTATTAATTGTTGCCTCAATTTCAGAGCCTGCTATTCGTCTATTCAGGGATTCAACTTCTTCCTGGTTTAGTCTTGGAAGAGTGTAAGTGTCCAGGAAATTATCCATTTCTTCTAGATTTTCCAGTTTATTTGCGTAGAGGTGTTTATAGTATTCTCTGATGGTAGTTTGTATTTCTGTGGGGTCGGTGGTGATATCCCCTTTATCATTTTTAATTGCGTCGATTTGATTCTTCTCTCTTTTCTTCTTTATTAGTCTGGCTAGTGGTCTGTCAATTTTGTTGATCTTTTCAAAAAACCAACTCCTGGATTCATTGATTTTTTGGAGGGTTTTTTGTGTCTCTATCTCCTTCAGTTCTGCTCTGATCTTAGTTATTTCTTGCCTTCTGCTAGCTTTCGAATGTGTTTGCTCTTGCTTCTCTAGTTCTTTTAATTGCGATGTTAGAGTGTCAATTTTAGATCTTTCCTGCTTTCTCTTGTGGGCATTTAGTGCTATAAATTTCCCTCTACACACTGCTTTAAATGTGTCCCAGAGATTCTGGTATGTTGTATCTTTGTTCTCATTGGTTTCAAAGAACATCTTTATTTCTGCCTTCATTTCGTTATGTACCCAGTAGTCATTCAGGAGCAGGTTGTTCAGTTTCCATGTAGTTGAGCGGTTTTGATTGAGTTTCTTAGTCCTGAGTTCTAGTTTGATTGCACTGTGGTCTGAGAGACAGTTTGTTATAATTTCTGTTCTTGTACATTTGCTGAGGAGTGCTTTACTTCCAATTACGTGGTCAATTTTGGAGTAAGTATGATGTGGTGCTGAGAAGAATGTATATTCTGTTGATTTGGGGTGGAGAGTTCTATAGATGTCTATTAGGTCTGCTTGCTGCAGAGATGAGTTCAATTCCTGGATATCCTTGTTAACTTTCTGTCTCGTTGATCTGTCTAATGTTGACAGTGGAGTGTTGAAGTCTCCCATTATTATTGTATGGGAGTCTAAGTCTCTTTGTAAGTCTCTAAGGGCTTGCTTTATGAATCTGGGTGCTCCTGTATTGGGTGCATATATATTTAGGATAGTTAGCTCTTCCTGTTGAATTGATCCCTTTACCATTATGTAATGGCCTTCTTTGTCTCTTTTGATCTTTGATGGTTTAAAGTCTGTTTTATCAGAGACTAGTATTGCAACCCCTGCTTTTTTTTGTTCTCCATTTGCTTGGTAAATCTTCCTCCATCCCTTTATTTTGAGCCTATGTATGTCTCTGCGTGTGAGATGGGTCTCCTGAATACAGCAGACTGATGGGTCTTGACTCTTTATCCAGTTTGCCAGTCTGTGTCTTTTAATTGGAGCATTTAGTCCATTTACATTTAAGGTTAATATTGTTATGTGTGAACTTGATCCTGCCATTATGATATTAACTGGTTATTTTGCTCATTAGTTGATGCAGTTTCTTCCTAGCCTCAATGGTCTTTACATTTTGGCATGTTTTTGCAATGGCTGGTACCGGTTGTTCCTTTCCATGTTTAGTGCTTCCTTCAGGATCTCTTGTAAGGCAGGCCTAGTGGTGACAAAATCTCTAAGCATTTGCTTATCTGTAAAGGATTTTATTTCTCCTTCACTTATGAAACTTAGTTTGGCTGGATATGAAATTCTGGGTTTAAAATTCTTTTCTTTAAGAATGTTGAATATTGGCCCCCACTCTCTTCTGGCTTGTAGAGTTTCTGCTGAGAGATCTGCTGTTAGTCTGATGGGCTTCCCTTTGTGGGTAACCCGACCTTTCTCTCTGGCTGCCCTTAAGATTTTTTCCTTCATTTCAACTTTGGTGAATCTGGCAATTATGTGTCTTGGAGTTGCTCTTCTCGAGGAGTATCTTTGTGGCGTTCTCTGTATTTCCTGGATTTGAATGTTGGCCTGCCCTACTAGGTTGGGGAAGTTCTCCTGGATGATATCCTGAAGAGTGTTTTCCAACTTGGTTCCATTTTCCCCCTCACTTTCAGGCACCCCAATCAGACGTAGATTTGGTCTTTTTACATAATCCCATACTTCTTGCAGGCTTTGTTCGTTTCTTTTTCTTCTTTTTTCTTTTGGTTTCTCTTCTCGCTTCATTTCATTCATTTGATCCTCAATCGCTGATACTCTTTCTTCCAGTTGATCGAGTCGGTTACTGAAGCTTGTGCATTTGTCACGTATTTCTCGTGTCATGGTTTTCATCTCTTTCATTTCGTTTAGGACCTTCTCTGCATTAATTACTCTAGCCATCAATTCTTCCACTTTTTTTTCAAGATTTTTAGTTTCTTTGCGCTGGGTACGTAATTCCTCCTTTAGCTCTGAGAAATTTGATGGACTGAAGCCTTCTTCTCTCATCTCATCAAAGTCATTCTCCGTCCAGCTTTGATCCGTTGCTGGCGATGAGCTGCGCTCCTTTGCCGGGGGAGATGCGCTCTTATTTTTTGAGTTTCCAGCTTTTCTGCCCTGCTTTTTCCCCATCTTTGTGGTTTTATCTGCCTCTGGTCTTTGATGATGGTGATGTACTGATGGGGTTTTGGTGTAGGTGTCCTTCCTGTTTGATAGTTTTCCTTCTAACAGTCAGGACCCTCAGCTGTAGGTCTGTTGGAGATTGCTTGAGGTCCACTCCAGACCCTGTTTGCCTGGGTATCAGTAGCAGAGGCTGCAGAAGATAGAATATTTCTGAACAGCGAGTGTACCTGTCTGATTCTTGCTTTGGAAGCTTCCTCTCAGGGGTGTACTCCTCCCTGTGAGGTGTGGGGTGTCAGACTGCCCCTAGTGGGGGATGTCTCCCAGTTAGGCTACTCAGGGGTCAGGGACCCGCTTGAGCAGGGAGTCTGTCCCTTCTCAGATCTCAACCTCCGTGTTGGGAGATCCACTGCTCTCTTCAAAGCTGTCAGACAGGGTCGTTTGCGTCTGTGCAGAGGTGTCTGTGTGTCTTAGTTTACTGTGCCCTGTCCCCAGAGGTGGAGTCTACAGAGACAGGCAGGTTTCCTTGAGCTGCTGTGAGCTCCACCCAGTTCCAGCTTCCCAGCAGCTTTGTTTACCTACTTAAGCCTCAGCAATGGCGGGCGCCCCTCCCCCAGCCTCGCTGCTGCCTTGCCGGTAGATCACAGACTGCTGCGCTAGCAACGAGGGAGGCTCCGTGGGTGTGGGACCCTCCCGGCCAGGTGTGGGATATGATCTCCTGGTGTGCCTGTTTCCTAAAGCGCAGTATTGGGGTGGGAGTTACCCGATTTTCCAGGTGTTGTGTGTCTCAGTTCCCCTGGCTAGGAAAAGGGACTCCCTTCCCCCTTGCGCTTCCCAGGTGAGGCAATGCCTCGCCCTGCTTCAGCTCTCGCTGGTCGGGCTGCAGCAGCTGACCAGCTCCGATCGTCCGGCACTCCCCAGTGAGATGAACCCAGTACCTCAGTTGAAAATGCAGAAATCACTGGTCTTCTGTGTTGCTCGCGCTGGGAGTTGGAGACTGGAGCTGCTCCTATTCGGCCATCTTGCTCCGCCCCCCGCATATGTTTTCTATTTGGGATATTTTTATGCAAACTTTAACATGGCGGGTACCACCATTTTGCCTGAAGACCCAATACAAATTAGAATAGAGCCATAACAGTTTCTGCTTATTCAGTAGCTTGTCAGTTGGTATATACATTTAAGGATGGCCTTGCTAGAAAGTTGAGTATTTCATGAAGGGAGTTGTAGTGGAATTTCCACTCCATTCTGGCTCATCCCCCAAAATTTTGGAGTTATAGGCTAGAAGTAATCCCATAGAAAAGTCTAACATTTTCTCTGACTGAAAGAAAATCACATTTCCCATGTGTTAAAAATATCCTAAATAAACACAATCAACTCAAACTCCAGGTAACCAGTTGAGTGTTGTTTTATAAACACACTATCAAATAAGTTTAGTCTATATGGCTTCTCACTACAATGAGCAAGAATTTTTCTGTCTCCTTCTTGTCTCTTTCTTTTTCTTTTCAGCCTGCAAGTACTATCAAAATAACAGCCAGACAGTAAGAGAGAAGTCAGAGCAGGCCATCAAAAACAAGAGTCACATGACAATTATTTCATGATGGAAACTTTCAGCAAAGTACGACTAGGATAAAAGTGGGATCACTTGTGACTTTGTAATGTCACACCATTTGAAAGGGCAGGACCTAATTTTATGTTACACTTAAATCTATTAAATTAAAATCCAAAGAAAAAAATAATTTTTACTCAAAAGTTATTCAATGATTTCAACAATATGAAAATATATACGGATACGGTTATTCCCCCTTATCCACTGTTTGTAATTGCAAAATATTGGAAACAACCTAAACATTCATACATAGGAAGATGATTGAATAAATTATGGTACATCCATACAGTGGAGTACTACACAGCTTTAAATAAAAAAGAGCACAGCAAAAGAACAAAGAAAATCTCTATAAACTAGTGTGGTGGAATTTTCAGGACATTTAGTGAAAAAAGCAAACTGCAATACAGTACTTTTAATACGCTACCTTTTCATTAAACAAGAAGAGAAAGAGAAGAAAGTATTCATGTATCTGTACATTCGTTCAAAAAGAAACACAAGAAAGATAAACCAAAGACTGTAGAGATTGTTGAGACCAGTTAACCACAGCGGGAGGAGATAATGAGGGGATATAATAAAAGGATTTAAGGGAGGTGAAAATTTTACTTCCCAAGAATGTCTTTTTGCACAGTTCTGACTTTTGGAACCACATTAATGATTCACATGCTGAAAAAAAGTGAATAAAATTAGTAAATAGAAGGAGAAACTACATAATTTATTCCATGATTTCTTTTTAATTTTGGCCATGAATAAGGTTCAGGACACAGCTTTACTTGGTGGTTTTGGAAATGTTTTATTTAGGCTTTATACTCTTTTCTTTTTCTCTACTACCGTGGAAACACAAATTAGTAATGGTTCAGCTTCCAAAATCTTATTAGAACAAAAATTTTCAAAAAATATTACTTTTATTCTTTTTATTGTATTCAGTAAGGTGATACTTATATCACACAGAATCTAATTTCTTAAAGGTGCATATAAATGTGCACTCCCATAAGCAACATTTGAAAACACATTGTATTTTTCCTCCTCGGCTAGACCTAAATTTGCAGATTCAAGCAATAGCATACTTTCGCCCACTTACTGCACTCCTTCCCTCATGCTTTATCTGATGTGGAGTCCTTGACAGCCCTCATGATGGTCTCTCAGCTTACCCCAGGGAAATGAGAAATAGTCAGAAGGTACCTTTTCAAAATCACAGGTAACATTTAGGGTAAACTTCTTACATGAGATGACACTGGCCTGTTTTTCTGCTAATAAATCGCTGCTCCTTTTTTCTCCTGTCACTCTGTTGCCTATCTATATAATAATAATCCCTTTTTAATTTCATATTTTATAAGAGGCTTCATTCAGCTTAAATTTCAAAGACCCAACTTTTAGTCTAGATGATGAATTTTCCCATTTAAATCACATTTTTCCTAAATAGACACATGCAGTACATTGACTTAAATTACAAAATTATATAGAGTAAAAACTAGAATTGAACACTGACATATAAAGGGTCACTTTGAGACAATTTGATCCTTAGTAGATGATTTCTCTTTTCTATCACTGATAATGTATTGCTATAGCTATGGTATGGTAAATGATAGCTATAGCTATGGTAAAACAAAATCACATCATCCCTAAATGTAACTATCTGTGAAAATAAGAAGATGATCATCTATTATGATATCAAAAATTGGCTTCCAGATTTGTGGAAGAGTCTGGACAAGATAAACCTCTAAAACCCATTTTAACTCTAAAATGTGTAGTTTATGAGCTATATCTATCATAAATCAGGGACAAAAGCAGTTTATTGATTCCTTTTTGAAATCATGAACTAAGGTAAGAATTCACACAGAACAAACATGCAAGTAATTTTTGCAGTGTACAAGCCCTCTATATATACAGGCAGTCAAGTCTATTTCAAAGGATAAAGTAATAATCATCACTCATTGGAAAACAAGTAGTAAAACGGGCATGGGAGCTTGACCTGAGAGGGAACCATTCATGGTGCACAGCTCAGGGCCTTCTCACTGGAACCATGTCTTTCTCAATACCGCTTCCATTAGTAAAAGAGAAATGAACAACTCTGCTTCAAAAAGAAGAGCCATCAACTGGGCACAGTGAGGCACCTGTAATCCCAGCACTTTGGGAGGCCGAGGTGGGCGGATCACTGGCGGCCAGGAGTTTAAGACCAGCCTGGCCAACATGGCGAAACCCTGTCTCTACTAAAAATACAGAAATTAGCTGGGTATGGTGGCAGTGCGCCTGTAATCCTAGCATCTTAGAAGACTGAGGCAGGAGAATGGCTTGAACCTGGGAGGCAGAGGTGGCAGTGAGCCAAGATTGGGCCACTGCACTCCACTGCACAACAGAGTGAGACTCCGTCTCAAAAAAAAATAAAAAAAAGAGCGGGGAGCCATAGATTTTCCTGCTGGCATTACAGCAATGGGTAACACAGCCTCATCTCTTCACTCCCTGGAATTTTCACTCTGCAGTGGGCATATTGTTCATGCATTCTTTGTCAGAATCTCCCATTCTGTACATATTTATGCTTGGAAAAACACTGTGTATATATCTTCATTGCTACAAATGAGTAGCCTTTTCTCCTCTTCCTCTTTTACTGATTCTGAGGTTGAAAGTATTAACATGAATGAGACCATTTTAAATAAGAGTGCCATTTTGAAATTTAAACCAGGAAACAAAAATCACTAGCATAAAAACTGAATCACTAGCAGGAAAACTTATAATCTAAAATATACTACCTTTATCAACAAAGTTATAATTATTATCCAGCCTAAGATCTAACTCTGTTACTGATCAAGATACATATGCACACACATATATTCACACAGCTTTCATTTAGTGCAATACATGCTGCTTAGCATTTATAAATCTACAGCAAAACTAACTTCATCAAATGAATCATATTTCCTTGTTGATTTACTTAAAGATAAAAACTGGTCAGTGAATGTCAGGAAATCATAACTGGAGATTTAGTAAATGATTTTTACACACTAATGGGAAACAATGTTTTTAGAAAGTAATAACAGTAAAAAATATTCTAACTGTATAAATATTATTGTTATGTTAGAACGATTTCTTTAAAAATGACTGAGAATGAAATAATTGTATCAAAAGCTTAAATGGCATGACTGCCATTCTTACCCATTT